>NC_056617.1:2428279-2478279 GCF_018340385.1 Cyprinus carpio | reverse complement strand
AAAAACTTTTATTTTCGATGCACAAAATAAAATCAGAATTAATCGTTGCCCAGCACTAATAAAGATCTAAATATTAATATTTTAAATAGTAATTTTATGACAATTTTACAGATAGTTAATGTTCATTATTTATCTATTTTATTATTTTTTAAAGTTTTGTTTTAAAATATGATTAATAAGATTTAATAATATTAATAAATCAGATGTCATTTAAAAAAACACTATTAATGTAATATGTAAAATGTTGCTACTGTATTTTTTACGGTAAAAATTCTGGCAACCACAGCTGCCATTTTTACTGTAAATTTTACGTATTTTTTTTACAGTGAATATGAGTATTTTTAAATAGTATTATTACACTTTTTCTATATGATTTAGTCCATTTCATTTGCTGGATGTTGTATCATCTGTTTTCCAGTAAAGAGATCGCCCAGTACATCGATGTTGCGCACAACTTCACGCTGACCAAGAGCAGCGTCCGCGTGGGTCAGCTAATGCACTACGACTACTCCAGTCACAAATACGTCTTCTCCATTGGTGAGAACCTCAGGTCTCTGCTGCCGGACTCGTCTCCCGTCCTCAACAAGCGCTTTAACAGCTGCGCCGTGGTGGGCAACAGTGGCATCCTCACCGGCAGCCGCTGCGGCGCGCAGATCGACAGCTACGACTACGTCTTCCGCTGCAACTTCGCGCCCACCGAGGTCTTCCGCCGTGACGTGGGCCGCCGGACCAACCTGACCACCTTCAACCCCAGCATCCTGGAGAAATACTACAACAACCTGCTGACCATCCAGGACAGGAACAACTTCTACCTGAGCCTGAAGAAGCTGGACGGAGCCATCCTCTGGATTCCAGCCTTCTTCTTCCACACGTCAGCCACCGTCACGCGAACACTCGTCGATTTCTTCGTAGAGCACAAGGGCCAGTTGAAGGTGCGGTTAGCCTGGCCGGGAAACATTATGCAGTACGTCAACAGGTGAGATCTGAGAACTAAGCTACTAAAATAAAGGTATAATAAATATGTGACCCAGGACCACAAAACCAGTCAATTTTATGAAACTGAGATGTATACAACATCTGAAAGCATCTGAATGAATAAATAAGCTTTCCATTGATGTATGGTTTGTTATGATAGGACAATATTTGGCCGAAATTTTGAGGGTGCAAACAAAATCTGAATATTGAGAAAATCACCTTTAAAGTTGTCCAAATGAAGTTCTTAGCAATGCATATTACTAATCAAAAATTTAGTTTTGATATATTTATGGTAGGAAATGTACAAAATATCTTCATGGAACATGATCTTTACTTAATATCCTAATCATTTTTGACCCATACAATGTATTGTTGGCTATTGCTACAAATATACCTGTGCTACTTATGACTGCTTTTGTGCTCCACGGTCACATATTTTAAAAGTCTTTATAAAAAATAAATAAATAATTAATATCAATTAAAGTAAATAATTTGATTGTGATGAATTAAGGTTTTCTGTATTTTTGCATTTATATTTATTTATATTTATTTTTAGAGATTTATATTTTTTAACTTTTAAAGGGGTGGTTGTTTGTGATTTCACTTTTTTAACGTTAGTTATTGTGTAATGTTGCTGTTGGAGCATAAACAATATCTGCAAAGCTATGGAGCTGAAAGTTCAATGCAACCAGAGATATCTTTTTTTTTAATTCTGGCAGTTTTAATGAATGCCTACAAAAATGGCTTGTAGGGACTACAGCGAGCTTCTTCCCGGGTTTGTGACATCACAAACCCTGATAAACCCTGCTCCCGGGAACATGCAGCAAAGGGGGCGGGGCCATGTTGCACTGCTTTAGAGAAGAGAAAGAAAAAACTATGGGTGCACGTAAAATCTATTCATATATGAATCGCGATTCTGTCTTCTTAGTATTCTAATGGATTCACAAATATCAAAATCAATGTTTTAAAGCAGCGGTTCTTAATACTGTTCCTCGCGTCGCCCTGCTCTGCACACGCTCTGCATCTCTCTCTCAATCTCTCATTCAGATCATCAGCTCAACCCAAACAATGAACTGTTCCATTATACACTTATTTTCTCATAGCTATGAGAGCTATGAGCTATGAGGTTGCCGTACTGTATTAAAGCTTTAATCAGGATAAAACTGTATATTAAAAGCTAACAGAAGCAGTAGCATTTACAAATAACAGTGTATCTAAAAGAATGAGACAACAACAAACATACCATTAAGAGCCGTGTGTTTTCACAGATTCTGCGCGATCCTCTCCAGTAATATCCTCTGCTTCTCAATCGGGCTCAAGCGATATTAATGACGCCATTGTTTACAATACAACCGGAGCACATGCAGCTGAGGTGAGGGGCGGGACATTTAGACGCGCACTAGAGGCAGTTTAGCCAATCACAACACACTGAATAACAAACCAAACACAATCCATAACCTATTTGCTTGACAAAATCACTAAAAAAAACAACGAAATGATCAGCGCGTTTCTCAGAGAAGGGACAGAGCGTTGTAGAATAAAGATAAATGATGTGAAAAATAACGTTTTTTTTTAATGAAGCATTAACACGTTAGACTGCACCCCATAAACACAATCAAACCTAGAAAAAGAAAACCCCTTTAAAACCCCTTTAAGAATTTCTTACACTCTTTCAAAACTGTTAAATAAATAAATAAATAAATAAATAATAGAAAATGGTTGCAAACTGATTAAAACAGCAAGCTGTTTTTTAAACAGTTTCACCCTTAAACTAAAAAAATAATATATTAAAAACAATTTGAAAACTAAATTTAAATAAAAAAAAAAAAAAAAAAATATTACTAAGTGTTTAAGGGTTGTTTATTATTTTTGAAAACTAATTTAGTTTTATTTTTTTTTAAATAACTAGCCTGGTTAGTGTTTTTTTTTTTTTTTCAACTAAAGGCTTTATAAATAAGTAAATAAATATGTAACAACAATAGAAATAATACAAAATAGAAAGCTTAAGTTTTATATTTTGTAATTTTAAAGAATTTAAACACTTTTTTAAAAATTACTACGAATTACTAACAAATCTTAATAATGAATTAATTATAGAACATTGTTAGTAACTGATGAAGGTTTTTTTTTCTTTAAGAATTTAAGGTTTTTATTTGAAAGAAAAACTCTTAAAATAACAATAACAGAAAATTATTGCAAAGTCATTAAAGGTTGCAAACCACAACCATGAAGCTTTGTAAAAAAAAGGCAAATATCTCAGATGATTCTGCTTCATGAATTGAGAGAAACAGAAAACATGATCATGTGCAGCTGAGCCTTCCCAAGTGCTATCATGTTGGATTTTGGACGTGGTAGCGAGCAGAAGATGAGATTATCAGGATGTCTGTAAGTGAGAGTTACCCGGTTTAACCCTCATTCACTGACTGAGCTGCTGTCCTGTAATCTACTGCAATCCCATCAAACACAGTCGACGCTCACGAGATCACAAGAGGATTCATAGACACCGGGTTTAACAGTCTGTGGTTGCATATACTGTACATGGAGAGTTCATGATTTAATTATAACTTTTATTTAATATTTTCTAAATATTTTGACATTTGATTTAAATAGACAAAATGTTATTAATGTTACTAAAAGTATTTAAACTTTATTAATAATATTAAAAAATATAAAAAATTATTTTTAAAAAGTATATAAGTAAATAAATACATTTAAAAGTACTTTTTTAAGAATTTGTAAAATCTCAAATAAATAAATAAATAACAACATTAGAAAGTTATTACAAACTGATTAAGAGTTTTATTTATTTATTTATTTTAAACTCACAAATAAGTAAATAAATAACGTTAGAAAATTATTGCAAAATCATTACAAGCTCAGAATGGTTAAAACCCCTAGACATGTTCAGAATGATTTTAACTGAGAACTGAAAGCATGTTCATCACAGAAGAGGTACATGAATTAAAATATTTAATGATACAGAATAAATAGACCTATAAACATGAACACACACACACACACGTTTGTGTATTCACACAGTGGTTGAGTGTTGTTTTCAGTGTCTCTGTGACTTTATTAGAGATGCTGGCTGAACTAACCTTGCTCTGAGCGAAACCTCTGAACACACGCACACACACACACACACACACACACACACACACACACACACACACACACACACACACACACAGGAGCCGCTGACCTTCATGGGTGTGTTGTCACCATTTTCCTGCAGACACATGTGCCACTTTGGGTGAAACACATTAGTTTTGTTTCCCGGGGGTTTCTGGGTAAACGCTGGTCCAGTGCCATCAACACAGTGTGAGGATATTTGACTTAATTCACTCTGAAGTTCTGTGGTGGAAGAGATTGGGTTTTGCAGGTAAAGCAATGGTGGATTTGAGGTGCCAAAGTGCAGAATGTACTAAGATCAGCTCTTATGGAAACACTGTAATGTTTATGTTAATTACATAATTTATATATATAAATATAAATATATATATATGTAAGAATATAGATATATTATATACTATATCTATATATATATATCTATATATATATATATATAGATATATGCAATTTGATGTTATTCCAGAGTTATTGATTTTTATTCTGGTTTATAATAAAAAATATATAATAATAAATAAATCAACAGATAGATAGACAGATTAGAAAGGGTTTATAATTAATTTTCACATTATTGTTGATATTATGATTAATGTAATTTAAAGAAATCACAGGTTTTCTGTATAATAAATAAACTGGTTAATGAATGTAAACTGTAATAGTATAATATCATTTTATACATTTTATAAAATTGTAATTTTGTAATTTGTTATATTTTTATAAAATACATTTTGTGGGGCATTAGAATTCATTTTTTAAATGATTGTTGACATCATAATAATTGCCATAATGCAAAAAGAAAAGAAAAGAAAAAAAGAAAAGAAAAATCAGGTTTTATGAATGAAAAAATTTAATGAAATTAAAATTGTACTTATTCACTGCTTGATAAATACAATTTTAATAATATCATTTAATGAAGGTCATTAGAAATAAATATTTCACATTGTGATCAATTCCATAGAGCAAAAAAAATAAAATAATAATAAGCACAGGTTTTGTGAGATTCACCCAAATGCTCATCAAACCTACAAATAGAATTAAAGACCGTCAGCTAATACACACCGATTTTGTTAATCCTATTTCCAGTCTGCAATATCTCAAAATATCCAAAGACAGTTTTATTTAAAAATGCCTATATATACTGTATATGTCTAAATGTGACCCTGGAGCACAAAAGCAGTCATAAGTCTCTGGGGTATATTTGTAGCAATAGCAACAATACACTGTATGAGTCAAATTTATTGATTTTTCTTTTATGCCAAAAATCATTAGGATATTAAGTAAAGATCATGTTCCATGAAGATATTTTGCAAATTTCCTACCATAAATATATCTAAACTTAATTTTTGATTAGTAATATGCATGGCTAAGAACTTAATTCGGACAACTTTAAAGGAAATTTTCTCAACAATTTTTTTTGCACCCTCAGATTCCAGATTTTCAAATAGTTTTATCTCTGCCAAATATTGATCCTAAAAAACCATACATCAATGAAAAGATTATTTATTCAACTTTCAGGTGATGTATAAATTGACACTTAAGACTGGTTTTGTGCTCCAGGGTCACAACTGACATAAGCAGAAGTGTCCGCTCTTGCTGTCTGCAGGTATTGGAAGACGAAGCAGCTTTCCCCGAAGCGTCTGAGCACAGGGATCCTGATGTTCACGCTGGCCTCGTCTCTGTGTGAACAGGTGCACCTGTACGGATTCTGGCCCTTCGGCTGGGACCCCAACACGGGCAAAGAACTCCCCTACCATTACTACGACAAGAAGGGCACCAAGTTCACCACCAAGTGGCAGGAGTCTCACCAGCTGCCCACCGAGTTCAAACTGCTCTTCAAGATGCACACAGACGGCGTCCTCAAACTCAGCCTCTCCCACTGCGCCTGAGGTCAGAGGTCAGCGGTCAGGATGCGGGGTCGTTTGGTCTTGCTAATGAACATTTGTCGTGATTGCCCTCGACTTTATTTCTGAAACTGTCCACACTGAGCTCAGCAGTGTTATTGATAACGAATGATATCAGTGTTAGAACTGGCTCCATCAGTGATAGAACGGGAGGCTGGTGACACTTTACAATAAGGTGACATTAGTTAATGCATTATCTAACATCAGCTAACACTTTTGCTGCAGTATTTATTAAGATTAAGCTCACCCATATGGCAAAAAGATAAAATATTTTAAATATATGTAAAAAATAAAATTTAAAAAATTTGCCAAAAAAATTATAATTTCAAAATACGTCTGTAAATATATTTTCTTCCAATATATTTTTTGGCCATTTTTTTTTAATATAACTTTGTCTTTGTTATTGTTATTTATTAAAAATACAACTGCTTATTGATAACTTGTGTTAGCTCACCCATACGGCAACAAATTAAATTAAATTAAATTAAATTAAATTAAATTAAATTAAATTAAATTAAATTAAATTAAATTAAATATATTTTACAATGTACCAAAAATTATAATAATTTCAAAATATATTTGCGTAAATATATTTTCTACCAATATATTTTTAGCCATTTTTTTGAAAATGTAACTTTTGTTATTGTCAGTTGATAAAAATACAGTTGTTAGTTCATGTTAGCTTAGCCATAGAGCAAATAAATAAATAAATATTATATATTTTAAAATATACAAAAAAGGCCAAAAGAATAATCATTTAAAAATATATTTATGTAAATATATTTTATACCAATATATTTATTGCCCATTCTTTTAAATATATTGTAAAAGTATAAATATATTTTTTAAAACAATTTTTTAAAAATGTTGCCCTCCATATATTTCAGTAATGTCACATTTGAAAAACATTTGTTGTCTATAAGTTGTGTGAATATTTGCATGTAGCAAAAGGAAATATATTTGAAAATGTATTTTATTGCCTCTAAAATACCTTTTAAAATATATTTTGTTATATGATGGTTTAAAATAAATATTTCAGTTTCAAAAACAGTCCTTACAACATATATTTAGCCAGGTTGTTTTTTTGTTTTTTTAGCTGTATGGGCATTATTTTTATTTATTTATTTATTAATCAAATACTTTAGGTGTTTTTTCATTGTTAGTTCATTTAACTAATAGAATTACCTAATGTTAACTAATGGAATCTTATTGTAAAGTTGTATCTGCTCAAAGCATTTATCAGTTCATTTTATCAAATGGACAATAGAATAGCATCATGTTACAAAATAATAACCAGAATATAATGCAAATATAAAGCACATCAAAGAAATGCTTCAATTAAGGTTCCTTTTGAGTAATTATCTACAGACCAGATGGACTCGAGTAAGTAACCACCTAGCAACCAACGACAACATCCTAGCAACCGCTTAGAAACACCCTGCCAATGACCCACAACACAATCAAACACCACACACATTTTCTTCAGAAAGTCTAGTTTTGTAAATAGTCAGGGAAGGGCAAGGATGATGTTTATATTCTGCATGGATTACTAGGTTATGTTGTTGAATTATTATATAGACACAGTTAAGTCTAATCAAAGCATTTAATTGGACACAGCCTGTGTCAATCAATCAGACTGCACCAGTGTGAAGCCACTGGGCGGGGCTTCCTCAAGAAGAGGCTGTGATTGGCTCGTGAGAGCTGCAGAAATATCAATGTTTACTTTACATATAATATCGTTTATGATTATGAATGATGTCAGTTAATGTCTTCATGAATGTTTAATATTTCTGTGTGTGCTGAAAACCAGGTGTCACGTCGTCTTCAACATTTATTCCTCTCTTTTTAATAAACAGAATTTTGTTTTATAGATGATAATATAAAAGCATATGTATTGCTAACGATTATGGTAGTGTTGTTTGTTTCTGGCTTTTCTGAACCCATACGGCAAAAAATATATATTTTATATATTTTTAAATATATTTCAAAATATGTAAAAAAAAAAAAAAAATGGTCCAAAAATATATTTGTTCAAATATGTTTCTATATATATATATATATATATATATATATATATATATATATATATATATATATATATATATGCATTTTTTTGGCCTTTTTTTAATTTTTATTTTTGAAGATATATTTTAAAAATATCGATATATTTTTAAAGCACTTTTTGCCCTCCATATATTTCAATCCAAGTAAACATTCACATTTTTCATGTTTAACGAAAAACATATAACACCTATGAATACATGATACATTTGAATAAAAATAAATAATGAATAAAACCATTTTGAAATATTTTGGGATATGAAGGTTGAAAGTAGATATATTTTAAATTTCTAAAATATATTTCATAGAGCTACACTGTTTACAGCATATATTTAAAATATATTTTAGCCAGAAAAAAATATATATATTTTTGCCGTATAAGTAAGGCTGAACCGAATGCAGTGACAAAACTGTTTTCATATAAAGCAACAGAAGCATCTTCATAATCATCATTTTTATATGCGTATAATGTTTTATAGTTATCCAGCATAAATTCTACATTATATTGGCCGAACGTGTGGTTATTTACTTTGACAGTGATTTGCTAAAATGGTTTCCACATGCTAATTTGTTTTTGCATGACCAAGCAGATTAACAAACAAATTGATTGGCTGAGATGATTAACAAGCGATGTGATTGGCCGAGACAGTTCTGGCCTGATCGTATTACTGAGGATCCATTTGCAAAACACTGAACGTCTAAAAAGTTTCTCTGAACCCGTGTGTCAGTTTGATTACGCTCAGTTGTCTGTTTATCACTGACGGTAATGTTGTTGAGTCATTTTATTTTCAGTGTACGATGCATATACTGTATAAACATCTTAAATTGTCATGTTTTTGCAAAAAAGCAAACGAATGTTAAAAGCTTTTAACACCCAAAAACAGTCTGACCATCATTATGACATTTAATATTTACCAAACATAATAACATTTACCAAAGAGCATCACACGCAAAAGTTTGTCAGGATTATGATTAATTTTTCTGATGCAAGGAGTTTTTGTTTTTTTGTAAAATTGTTTTAAAAGTATGCAAAACACTATAAAAGTGTTTATATTTAAACTTAATTGTGATATTATTGCTCACACTAATATCATCGTGCCAGATTGTGTTGCTACAATGCAATGTTTTGATATTTTGGGATATGTATGTATTATATATAAAGTTTGGGGTCAGAAATTAATACTTTTATTCATCAAGGATAAATTAAATTGATCAAAAGTGACAGTAAAGACATTTATAATGTTACAAAAGAGTTCCATTTCAAATAATATTGTTCTTTTGAACTTTCTAATTATTTGTGGATCCTAAAAAATAAAACGTATCACAGTTTCCACAAAAATATTGTGCAGCACAACTGTTTTCAACATTGATGATAATCAGAAATGTTTCTTGAGCAGTAAATCATCATATTAGAATGATTTCTGAAGATCATGTGACACTGAAGACTGGAGTAATGATGCTGAAAAATCAGCTGCGCATCACAGAAATAAATTACAGTTTAATAGATATTAATATAGAAAACAGCTGTTTTAAATAGTAATAATATTTCACAATTTTTACAGTATTTGCTGTATTTTTGATCAAATAAATGCAGCCCACACTCTTAAAAATAAAGGTGCTTCACGATGCCGTAGAAGAATTTTATTTTTGTCCAAATGGTTACATAAAGAACTGTAAAACATCAAAATAACCTTTCTGTTTCACAAAAGATTCTTCAGATTATAAAAAGGTAAGAAAGAGATGGTTCTTTAAAGAACTTTTGACTTAATGGTTCTTTGTGGAACCAAAAATGGTTCTTCTATGGCATCGCTGTCAATAACCTTTAAGAACCCATAATAATAAACAGTACAAAAAAAACAACTGGATAAAAACAACCTACTGTATAGACATTTTCTGCATTTTATTAATTTTTTTCATCGATGTGTTCATGTTTTAGACACTTCAGCTGTTGGGAATCTTTTCTTCTCTCTTTCATTACCGTACAGACATCATCTGTGTATAATTTCCCTCAGTGATATTGAGCTCTTCTCCCCCAGAGAACGGTTCTGGGCTCTTTTTGAATGTCGAATGCAGTTCTTTTGATAACACAGACTTCTTTTGATTGTATCTGTCTTTGTTTCCATCTTCTGAATGTGTTTCGATTGTAAGACGAGGCAGATCTCGACTTTCACAAGAATCGTTTCAGTGAATTTTAAGCAAAACTAATTAAGAGTAGAGAAGTGAACACTGAGTGTGTGAATGATATTCTCTTCTTATTTTAATGTGTGATCAGTTTTATTATAAACAGAGATGTTTCCATGATGGTGATGGTTTCAGAGCGAACAAACAAATAAACTTCCGTGTCGGACATCAAACGTGTCTCACATGTGCCAGTTATTATATTTTTACAAATTACATTTTTTGAACATTATGATTTTTAGTCTGTTTCAGATTTATCTGCGGATGCTGTGATTGAAAGTCTGATGGCTGTCAGAAATATTTCTTATGCAGTCATTTTAGCCGTGTTTTGTTTACAGTTATCATAAATCAGGTTATATGGTGATATCGGTGAGGAAAGTTCAATACTTCATTATTAAAGAACGTCACATGACGATGTTTCAGTAGAAACGTCCTTCTGAACATGATTTAAGACACAAACGTTAATCAAGAAGAACAACACGAGCGATATGTTATTGATAATCCACGTGCGAAGGAAGAGAAAACACTGATCATTGTTTGAAGAAAAAACATCCTTTTTATATTCTAATGTCATAATTGCATATCCTATCGTGCAATTCTTTGCCATTAAAATACAGCAACATGCAGGACAAAAAACAAGCACCTCACACACACACACACACACACACACACACACACACACATATTCAACAGTTTTTTTTTTTTCAGTCTACTTATACACACACATTGTTTTTTATGTTAATTATAAATACACATGTTGTTGTTTATGTTAAAGTTAGTTTGTTTCATGTGTCCTGCTGTCAGAGCGCTTGGCTCGCGTGTCTTCTTTGACCTTTGACCTTTGTTCCTAAAAAGAGGGGTCAAAGTTTAAACAGAATGATGTAACAGCCCATCGGCTTTGTCTCTTTAGATCAGCAGCGTCCACACTTTTTAGTACGAAGGGCCAAAAATCAAGCTTGATTCAGGGCTGTGGGCCAATAATAGATGTTACTTTATATCCAACTATATTGTATTAAAATGAATTACATTTTTTTAAAACTTGAGTAATTAAACAAAAATGTCTAATTAAAATTTACTGTGTTGTTGCATTTAAATTTTTAAGTAAAAAAAAGTATTTGGTATGACTGTATTTGGTTACTCTTCTGAAAGTGATTTTTAATGCAAGACTCTAAAAGTGAGAATTAAAAAAAATAACAAATAATACTCCCACATAAAACATATCACATAGAAAATAAAAAACACTTTATATAAGAAATAATTCTTAAAAAATGTTATGTTTAAGCGTGCAAATGAGGCATTGTCGAATTAAACACACTAATTTGTCCAGTTTTCCACAACAGAAATCTAAACATTGAATAAAGCCAGGTTCATCTAATTTTGTTGTCCTATTAGAGTTAAAGTTTTTTCCAGAAGGGGATTCTGGATTTCTCTTTTTATCACTCCATAAATCTGAAAATACTGTCAACAGACATTTTCACCATGTTTTCAGAATTTGAAATGTTATATAAATCAGTGTGAATGATATGTGAACAAACCCCACAGCAAAAATCTTCAGAATATAGATAGGAACAAAACTGTAAGTTCTGGTGTGTGTAAGTGCTGCTGAAGTGGACAAAAAACTCTTTAAAGAAATGTATTGGAATTGAACAGACGCAACTGGAAAAGTGCAATAAAACAACCCCTTAAATGTGTATTTTGGATGTTTTCTTTCCACTAATCTGAAGAAAAAACAACAAAAAAACAAAGATTATAAAAAGCTCAACAGCTCAAAATCTAAAATTGACCAGTGCATGAAAAAACAGTTTCTACAGTGTTTATCGCAGTCAGAGCTGCAGACAGACAGTACAGTACAGCTTCTTTGTCTAAGACTTGTGTTAAAGCAGACGCTTTGTTTAGTATAATTTCAGTTGTGCGCTGCACATTTCTGCCATTTTGTGTTTCTTGTGTTGGTGATTCATAGAAAATCAATTTGAGGAGGAAAAAGGAAAAGCAGCACATTTGCCTTCCTTTCTCTGCTCCTGAAGATTTTGCACATTTTCTTATTTTATGATTCATTATGTTTTTAAACTTAAAACCAAAGCCTGTAAATTAATGGTGATATTTATAATAATATCAAGCATAACTACAGTATATAGGCCTATCGGCTTTTGTTGTAAGATATGTGCAATGGAAAGGATTTTATATAACCCATCTATTATTCTTATAAGTGAAAAAATCTGAATAATGAGAGTCGTCTGCTGGTTGCATGGGGAAAAACTGATTTTTGTTTATTAGAAACTATCAAATTTAGGTTCTGGGATTATTCAGTAGATGAATATGGTTTGGTTTGTCATCTCAGACAGTCTGATGTTCATCTGCAGTGACATGAACATGATTGTACACAACACTGCTTCTGTGGTTCTGAGCAAAAGATAGAAATGCAAACCAGCTTCAGATAATCAATACACACTCACACACACACACACACAAGCTTGCTGAGAGAGCAGGGAAAAGTGCTCATTTCTCCTGCAGGGTGTCAGAAAAGCACAAGAATAGGGCAGACAGATGTGTGTGTTCATCACAACAATAACAACTTTATAATAATATTTATCATCCAATAATTTTCACATTTGAATTTCAGTAAAACACAGCATGATTTATTCCATATTTCAAGCATTTTAGATTAATAAACATTTTAACTGCAATTTAAATTAGTAAGCATTTTTGTCACACTCACATGAAACAAAAATGCATAATTTAAATTGAACTACAACTGATTTTTGTTTTATATGTATATAAAACAAAAATCAGTTGTAGTTCAATATATAAAGTTCACACACACACACACACACACACACACACACACACACACACACACACACACACACACACACACACACTAATGAAATATGTTAATTTTCATATTTTTCATTATTTTTATTTAGTCCATCTCAGATTGTTGGTTATGTTTTATATTTATGTTTTATTATACGTCTTATTAGTTACAGGAAGGCTTTAAAGTCTTATTTCTATTTTGTTGTATTTTTGTAGTGAGATTAATATCAATCAGTTAAAATGTCAAAAGTGTTTTGTATATCCACTGTTGTCATATATCTATTAAATTAAATAAATTAAAAAAATTATATATATGGAATATGTTGTTTTGTTTTAGCTTTTTCATTTTTCATTTATTTTCATTTAGTCCATTTTGGATTATCGGTCATATGTTCAATTTTTATATTAATATCCCCTCCCCAATATGACTTATTAGTTAGAGCAAGGCTTTATAATGTTGTCTTATTTTAATTTTATTGTATTCAGTAATATGAAAACCATAGAAAATGTCAAAACTCCAAAGCTAAACAAAGTATTTTTTCAGAAATACCTCAAATATTTTAGATTACTGTATAGTGTTTACCTGCATTAGTTCATTTAATCACAGATTTCTATTATATTCAATTTATTTGGTTTTATACATATAAAAGGAGGGTTTCAGCGTGAGCTATCAGTGGCGTCGTCCACGCGTGTTTGCTTGTCTCTTTCATGGACACAATGAGGTGAACGTGTCAAGGGTTAAAGGTCACGGCGCCTGAAACACAGCAAGCAAAATACAGCCTTTCAGCAACAGAGAACGAGACACGATGAAGATATCATGGAGGAATATGCAACAGAGACCAAACTGAAGCGTTCTTCTAGAGAAAACTCGATCATTAAAGCACTTCCATGTTAAACTGCTCACGCATGCAAAGCAAGAGCAGTTATTAATTAACCCTGAACACTCAAAACAATCAATATGATCATCAGAGACACTCAACAAACCCTCTCTGCACGGTCACACACACTTTCACACAGACCTCAGTTCAACATTGGTTTAGGGACCATACATTTTTGTTTGGGGCTGCACATTTCATCATATTTATTTAGTCCATTTTGGTTACCATTTAAATAATTGTAGTTGAATTATTTAATTTTAGACCCCCCCCCCCCCCTTTTTTTTCCCCCTGCATTGTTTGACATCCTTGTTCCAGTGATCAGGTTATTCTGAGAGGTCAAATGTCACGGGTCACCTGATCTCCTGTGACCTTTCACTCAGAGTTTCAAATCTGCGTCCATAAAATCCTACAAAAATCTCAACGTGAAATGCGTTTTACAGAGCATTAAACCTGAAATCTTCATTCCCAAAGAATGACCATACATATTTTGTCGCAAAGCGATGTCAATACTCGAACTTCAAAATTCAGTGAACAACTTAATATAATAAAAAATAAAAAAATGAACAGTCATGTCGTGTGGACGTCAGGAAGAATCAAAGCACTGCCAAAAGGTAATGTTATGTCAGATATTAACGTCGTGTTGTGTTTCTAACCCCTTTATGAGCTTACATTAAATCTTATAAATAATATATATATATATATAGTTTTTAAATGTAATTTTTCAACTATTTAAGGTTCACTATCCGCCATGAGAGTTAATTTGGAAATTGCTCATCAAAAGAAATCATGACCCTTTTGTAAATGCTACAGAATTTTATATAATTTAAAATTAAAATAGGGAATAAATGATCATCGTCTGTGAGTTTTAAAATTATGCATGTCTAATTTCAATCTGATTTTTCACGTTAAAAACAACAATAAAACACGAGAAATATCTATTTATATATATAATAAAAATAAAACAATAAAAAACAATAGAAAATTGTATGAATGAATGCCGCATTCTTCTCTCACTGATCTATTACATTATTCAGAACATTATTGTCATGTGGAATATGAGTCGTACAGACAGATTTACACGCCTGTGAGACTTCGTGACTTCAGTCGAACTTAATTAGAGAATTAAAAAAATAATAATCTCTGAGCACCTGTTAAAGCATTTCATGCACGACGAGATTCGAACAACAGACTCAAACCAACTGCCTTCAGTGTGTGTGTGTGTGTGTAAACGTTTTCTGAAAGACTTGTGACGTGTAAACTCACCACAGACTTTCAAATCTCTTGTTTTAACCTTTAAAATGTGATTTTGTTTAGTTTTGTCGTATAGGTACAGATCTCAAGGCCCCTGGAGGTTTATTTCAGTTTGTCGCATTAAAATCATCTTCATTTCAAGTAAAATATAGGCTAGCTTAATAATGCATAATAATGCATAATATTAATAATATAGCTACAATAAAATAAACTATAAAACAACATAATACTTTTAGATCTGATAGTTATTGTTTTGCTTGACATCAGAATTATTTTTATATTTTATGTAAATAGAATTCACAGAATGAGAATATTTGCAGCCAACAAGATGACATTAATGCCATGACATGCCTCTCGGCTGAACATGTTTCTTAACGCTGTATATTCAAATTAAATTACATTTTAAATACGCAAAATCACTGAGAATATCAGAAAACAAACATCATCTTTGTAAAAGTTAAAAAGTCCAACCGAACGTGTTTTGTAACAGCAGGTTAACATGTTATGTTCGCCGAGCCCAAAGACTGTACTGTCGTATTTACAGCTGTGGTGCAATAAAAATATTAAACGGCTTTAATAGCCAAAACACTGGTTGAATTTTTCCGTTCGTCTTGACACTAATTCAGACGGACCTCGTGGACGTTTCTGTCTGATGTGATTTGTGACGCGCCGCGCAGGTTCGGATAAAAGCGCATTTACGAGCAAAAGAAGCGCCTTTCAGCCGCGTTTAATGCTGGAGGAAGGTCAGAGACTTACCGAGAGCCGCCGGATCTCTGTACGCGCCCCGAACAGATGCAGCGCAGGACGGTAACGGCAGCATCATGGGGTCCGAGGCGCATTGATTCTGATCAATAGTGCTGCACTTACACAGCAGATGGCCAGAGAGCGACAGAAATGAGGAAAGACAGGGCGAGAAGGAAAAAAACACGATCCCAATCGAAGAGTCAATCGGGCCTCTTCAGCTTGTAGCTTGAAAGAAGAAATTATGCATCATAATAACAAACTGAAGTGTGTTTCATTTACACTTAATCCATTCAGATGAACGCAGAATGAGTTAATCTCATCACATCTGAACGATTGCCGTGAAACTAACGCGTCTTTATAGTCTACATTATTGTTTTTTTTATGTACATATATTAATCAGAGCATTTATCAGTTTGATATTGCAATCAGCAATCAGATGCATATAAAAAATCTCACAGAAAACAAAAATTGTTTTGCATAAAAAAAAAAAAAACTTAACTAAATGGATTTAAATAGCATACCATTATCTTTATTAATCCCCTGGTTCCACAGTGAAAATTTAAGACTAGTCCTAGACTAAAATGTAATTCTGAGCTGTTTCAACTGAAAGAAACTTGCACTGACTGATCTTAAAATAAAGCAGTGCATTGTTTTGTCTCGAGATGCACTAGTAGCCTATTGTTTTTTCTAAGGCATGTTAATAAAAAAATGCTTATTTGTCCTAATTGAACTATGGCCTAATCCTGCCTTAGTCTAAAACACCTGTCTGTGAAACCAGGCCTTTGACTTCTAACTGTTTTATGTAGTATTTTAGGTGTATGTTGATTTTTAAAATTATATTTGTCTTATAGGCCTGCTGAGAGGTTATTTGATAAGTTTATCTGCATAGGCTAGTAAATATAAAAAGTTTATCATCATTATGTCATCTGTTTAATGAAACATATTTGTAATAATTTCTACTCCATTTTCTATTTTTAAGTCAAATTAATGTGGCCCACAAAGTATAAATTAATGTAACAAATTTTGGCATTTTTCTGTCTTTTTCTTTCTTTCTTTTTTTTTTTTTTTTTTACAATTTAGAAAATTAGAAAACCGTTTATAAAACATGCAACAGTTTTGTCAGTGCATGTAATAGGCATATTTTCTGTTTTCATGCGTTTTGGTGATTTTAATGTTAATGTTGTGAAAAGTTTTTTTAGGTTCTATAAAAGCCTTAAAAAATACTGTTAAATAATGTGTAATAAAAATACTAATTGTTCCAAATGGAACTAATATCACAAAAATAGCTCTTTTTTAAGAGTGAACGTTCGTTCATTTGCGTTTGTTGAATTTAAAGCTGGCAAAGTGAGTTTGGCGTTTAGAGTTTTACATGCATTTAGAAAGAAAATAACGTCTCTCTCTCTCTCTTTCAGATATCGATTTTCTTTGACATGAATAAGGGCCTTTTTCAGTCAGTGATTCTTCGCATTATAGTGGAGTGCGCCACAGCAAAGCAGCACAAAAGCTCTCGCAGAACATCAGAGCAGGAATCAAGCTCGTGCGTGTCCGTCACTGCATCTCCTGCAGCAGGTAGCCTATACAGACACTTTTCCTCCAATTTGTGGCAGCTGAAAGGCCGGGGAGAGTCTTGAGGAGGACACTGGGCCCCCTGCACCTCCTGCTCCTCCTCTGACAGCTGATCAAAAGAAAAATAGGTCACGCTTTTCAGACTTCTGTCGCTCATCCTTAATTACAGTCGCTTTAAACAAAAGCAACATCTGCGCATCCTCCAAACAAAATAGCAACCGGCATTCGAGAAATCTGTTCCTTCTGAATCACTGCAAGCCAAAAGAAGTTATTGCGCGAGGGGATTGATCGATTTAAAACAAACATGCAGAGCCTACTAAAATTTAAAAAGTACACTTGTTTTGTATATCTAGAATTCACGCACCGCAAATTCTGATTCCTTTTTAGACATTCGAATTTAACGCGCTGTAAAATTGTCTTTGGAAACAGAATAAGGTCTTAAAACAACCCTAGCAAAATTTTACAAATACAAACAAGACAATGATCGGCTCCTGTTTACAGTGTGTGCATTTATATTTACAGAGCCCAAAATTAATATGCATAATTAATCTTGTAGATGCAACGCATGTAACGAGGACGAGTTAAATTAATGGTTAACTCGCAGAAAACACGGGGGGAAAGACATTTAAACCTATGTGCAGGTGTTCAGTGTTTAAATTCAATGGATGAAATCAGATAGATAGATAGATAGATAGATAGATAGATAGATAGATAGATAGATAGATAGATAGATAGATAGATAGATAGATAGATAGATATCGGTCCATCGAAGTAAAAAAAAAAAACTAATATTCAGTAATTTGCACGACGATGCACAAAATAAAGATATAGCTAGAATTTTTTTTTCTCTCTCTCTTTTTTTCCCAACAACTACTAATGCGTACACGCACTAAATGTAACTTTAAGGTAGTAATATGTGCCCTTTGGGGGTTAATATGCAGGTTGGTAGCTTTTTTCCTGAGAGTGTACAGTTACATTGCAGGATTTTGAATAGACCTGTTCTTGTGATTATATTTTTGTGTTGTTTCGTAGAGGATGAACTGGATAAACGATGCGTTTGCAATGACAGCGAAGCGCCCTTCTGACGCGCGATTCCAGATGCAAAGCCAGCGACTCCGAAGGGCTTCGTGGAAGCGTCAGCGATTGGCCATAGGCGCGCTGGCGAGGAACGCGATTGGACCCACGGCGAGTCAATCAAGGCCAAAACTCCTCCTCTTTCAGCAGGGTCGGGTGCGCGCGGAGCAAGCCCACCCCAAACACCTCCAGCTGCCCAAACAGAAGACGCAGGAGGAGTAGAGGACTCGGACATGGGGAGAAATCAGCACTGGCCCGTCTGATAGAGATCGGTGTTTTTATTTATTAAAAAAGGAGGGAAAAAAACCCGAGAGGCCTTAGGAGAGAGAGCGAGAGAGAGAGGGAAATAATAAAAACAAATACGGAGAGAAACACATCCCTGGCACAAAGCTGGAGATAAATCAATGGACTGAATGAAGACTGCCTATAACGCCTATCGATGCCTGGCCAAGGATTTGGATGCGTACGCCATGAACCCAGAGATGACAATGGACATTGGCAGCCTAAGCCATGAGCAGGACTTGATGAGCAGCCACAGCCCCCATCACAACCGCAATCCGGGGGCTTCCTTGCGGATACACCAGGATCTGACCGTGGCGCCGTCGCGCTCCGCGATGGTCTCCAGTATGGCTTCGATTCTAGACGGCGGCGGCGGCGCAGGAGGAGAGTACCGTCCCGAGCTTTCGCTGCCGCTCCATCACGCCATGAGCATGCCCTGCGACACCTCCCCATCCGGGATGAGCGGCACCTACACCACTCTGACCCCTCTGCAGCCCCTGCCGCCGATTTCCACCGTGTCCGACAAATTCCACCATCCGCACCATCACCACCATCACCACCAGCGTTTCTCTGGGAACGTGAGCGGCAGCTTCACCCTCATGCGGGACGAGAGGACTCTACCAGCCATGAACAACCTCTACAGCCCCTACCACAAAGACATGAGCGGGATGGGGCAGAGTTTGTCCCCTCTGGGCAACGGCTTGGGCTCCATCCACAACGCACAGCAGACGCTCCACAACTACGGCGCGCACAGCCACGAAAAGATGCTGAGCTCCAACTTCGACGCGCACACTGCCATGCTGGCCAGAAGTGACCAGCACCTCTCCAGAGGCCTCGGTGGCCCCGCGGCGGGCATGATGCCGCACCTCAACGGGATGCACGGGCATCCGGGCCACCCTCAATCCCACGGGCCCGTGTTGGCTTCCAACCGGGAAAGACCGCTCTCCTCCTCCTCCTCCTCCGGAGCGCAGGGCTCCAGCTCGGGGCAGCTGGAAGAGATCAACACCAAGGAAGTGGCGCAACGTATCACGGCCGAGCTCAAGCGCTACAGCATCCCGCAGGCCATCTTCGCGCAGCGGGTGCTGTGCCGCTCGCAGGGCACGCTATCCGACCTGCTGCGGAACCCCAAACCCTGGAGTAAACTCAAGTCCGGCCGCGAAACGTTTCGCCGCATGTGGAAGTGGTTACAGGAGCCCGAGTTTCAGAGGATGTCGGCCCTTCGGCTTGCAGGTAAGACAAGGTATCTGCTTTTGAACATCTTCTGTGGCGATTTTTAGGCTTTGGCGCGAGCATTTATTGCTTAAAACGTTTCACTGATGCGCAGACACGCGGCGTTTTTTTATTATTTCAAACGTCAGGAGTGAAACAATGTATCGCTCCGCTTCCGTTTTTAGTTTTTCCGTTCTTTATTTACTTTTGAAATGTTGCAAGTGCGTGCTTTGGAAGAGCCGCTTCGGTCTCTTTTCTCTCTCTCTCTCTCTCTCTCTCTCTCTCTCTCTCTCTCTCTCTCTCTCTCTCTCTCTCTCAGTCAAAGAAAAGCTTTCAGAGAGGCGCTGAATAGGGATGTGTTGGTAATTACTGGACTGTTATTCCCCTCTTGCCCCTCTACATCAGGCGTGTTGCCCCCTCTAGCGATGGGCGGTGCAGGACCCCTTTTCCTTTGTTCGGATGAAGAAAAAGCAAGACTTGAATTTTGTAGTTTGGTGTGCAAGGTGTCAGAGACGGTGTCGTGTTGTTGAAGAGCATCCTATGAGTGCATTAAAATAAAAGCTTGGTGCGCATTGATTTTTAATTTGTAGGGTGATGCACAATTATTCACTGAAATAATGGACAGCTCTGATGCCTCATGCATTGTGCAACACAAGTGTGCAAGCCTGTGCATTAACTTCAGCTGAGAAAAACACACAGACTGTGCATCTTTCACTTAAAGAACAATGCATTTGAGTGTCAATAAAAGGTTCGGAGAAGGAGTGTGTGTTTGAGCTGTTAAATCACATACCAAAACATGAGCATCTTTATCAAAACGTCCCATCATTGACTCTTTGCATATGATGCATTCAGCTAATGAAATGCACTGTGAACGGCCACAGGAGGCGATTGTTTTGTCAAGCATGATGCATTTTATTTCATCAAGAATGCGATTTTAAGCAGAACTGTGCTTTGAGATGTTGGCGTAGGCGCTTTAATGCTGTTTCCCTGCAGGGCTCTGGTCTCACAGATGGCTTTGGGTTGGGGGGAAGGTATTATGTGATCTGCAGGGGAATTGAAAAGAAGAACAGAGGCTGCAGCGGCTCGATGAATTATTGATAGAAATCTCTGCGTGACCCTCAGCTCAACGCACAAAACGTCACCTTGTCTTGGGTTAAACAGGCAGAGATGTGCAGCCCAGCACCTGCCTTTTGTTCGGCGTTTTGGAGGAGAGAAGAGACGCAAATAACGAAGCAAAAATAGGCTGTTAAAGGAGTTGCATGTCATGACATCAGAAATGTCTGACGCAGAGAGAATTGCTGGCCGCTTTGTTTTCATGCTTGAATTTCATGCATGTAGATGTTGACTCAGAGCTACACTCTTTAAAATGAAGGTTTCACATGGGGTTTTCACACCGATACCAAAGAACCATTTCAAATAGTGTGAAGAACATTTAAAAAAAATTAAAGAACTATTTTCCACTTTAAAGAACCTGAAATGGAAAGATTCCATTGTTGTAGAGGTACTTCATGGAACCATAATTCCAAAAAAAAGAACCTTTATTTTTAATTGAAATTTGTAAATTCATGCATATTATTCAGCATAATATAATGCTGGACAGATGAAAACTGATTTATATATTCAAATTTCATATAGATCTACAGTGGGGTCTATAAAAATCAGCAAAGAGAACAGTGAACTTTTAGCTATATATATATATATATATATATATATATATATATATATATGTGTGTGTGTGTGTACATATGTGTGTGTGTACAATATTTAAACTGCAAAAAAACAAAGTTTTGTCAAAAATTTCAACCAAAAAGTAGTTATTTTTTAGGTGACCAATCGAATGTAAGTAAATGAGTGTCATTGTTCATGTTACTCTTTGTACAGACGGTCAGATCTTCTTGCTTTGATTGAAGATGTTGTTTGTTCTTAAATCATGATCTTCGGGTTTTGCCCTTTTAGAGTCCAACTTGTCATTAAAGTCAAATGTTTAGAAAATGTAAAAAAAAAAAAAAAAAAAAAAAAAGAAGGTTTTTTAACCCCATTATATACTCATACTTGAAGGTACATAGCGATTTAATGACTTATTGGTCTTCTTTAAGCATAGCGGTGCAGGTGCCTGATGTCAGGAGAAAACGAGCCTGTCTTTGCACTATTAATTTAGTCAAATCAAACGTGACGTCTGACTGGACCTCATTCTAGTCACACGGTGCAGGCAATCAGCTATTGAGACGAACCTCGGCCTGTGCCGTCCGCCACGGACAAACCACTTTATTAAGTAAATGATCAAAGGGGACAAGCGCTGTTATACGAGTCAGGACAGGGGAGATTGAAAAAGAGCCAGTGCTGGAGAAACTCTGGGTCCCGGCCCGTAAATAAGAGCACTGGAGATGGATAAATATACCTCCAACCCATGCCAGACTGCATTCGGAGAAACGTCTCTCCTGATTTGGGCTTCTGCAAATGACTATTTCGCTTTCCAAATTGAAGACAGACAGGGAAGATATGAAATATTGGAAAGTCTGAGAGCACTTGCATTTCTGTCATTTAATACAAAATGTTTATTTACAAAGAATATTAACAGAATACCAATTTGAGTGAAAGCTGAAATGAAAAATTAGATGCATTAGTGCATCGGAGTAACAAAACCTGATGATCATGTTCTCCATCATGAAAGAGCATCTTGAGCATCTTCAGGAAATCTGACCATCTGTACAAAGAGTCACATGATCAGTGACACTCATTTACTGACATTTGATCCTAATGTTGCTATGACTCAATTATTTCTTTATTTTCACATCATTTTTTTACTACCCAAAAACTATTTATTTACAGGTTTCCATGAAAAAATCCCAGATTTTCAATTTGGTCTCAAATAATTGGACACAATTGTAAATTATTATTTAATTCCAAAAATGTGGTCTCAAACATTTGGATGTCAGTGTAAATTTTGTTTATTTCCAGATCCCAGATTTTAATTGTGGTTTCAGACATATGAACGCTACTGTATATCATTATTTATGCATTTGCATGGAAAAAATGTTTACATTTTCAATGTGGTCTCAGATATTGGTCACTTTTTTTTTTTTTTTTTCTCAAGTTTGCATGACAAAAATCCCAAATATTTGATGTGGTCTGAGACATTTGAACATCACTGTAAATTATTATTTATTTCCATATTTGCATGAAAAAATCAGTGTGGTCTTAGACATTTGGGTACCACTGTATATTATATGGTTGACCGATATGTGTTCTTTAATGGCAAATGCAATATCTACAGACGAGGCTGGCTGATAAACGCTGATGTACATGCTAACCGATAATAGTATTTTAACAGTAAGTCACTATGAAATGATTAATTTTTATAGCATAATATGAAATTCTCTTTAAAAAATAGCAATTGCATATTATCAGTTTTGTAGTGCTTAGTAGACCCCAAATGACCTGGCCGATATATCGGCAAGTGACTAGTTAGACTATGTATACTGTCACAATGAGCTTGTGTCAGATGTATGAATTTGTAAGATTTGAATATAAAGTGAAAGCAAAGGTGCAAAACAAAAGCCAATCGGGCATCATGCTGTCAGTGTGTTGTTTTCTGGACATCTCAAAGGGCGGAACCAGGACAAAGAGATCAAAATCCCAGGCAAGCACTGCTGTTTATTTTCGTCCTGTCGTTCAGTAGTGTGTGTGAGTTATGTCACTTTCTCAAACAAATATGTGTTGCTGAACGACGGCGGATCGATGCGGGTAATCTCTTAAAGATTAAAAGGGCATTAATGCTGGCAACAATAACATAAACGTGTGCACCCAGTTCGCATTGATCTGGAACCCGATCCGGACTTGTTCCAGTAAAGCTGACGCTGGAAGAACGTTCCCAGCAAGCCGACTGACTCCGTGCTACAAAAAGACTCCTGGCGGGCTATTCTGAGCCATGCTTGTTTAAAAGGATCATTAAAGCTGATGAAGCCGCCTGGATGAGACGCGAAATCAACACATAACCAAGCGTAGATGTTTTCCAGAGGATGTTTAATCACTCTGGCTCTGTGTGGAGGAGGCCGGCATTAAAAGGATGCGTCCGGTGACCTTCACACAAAGACCAGGGTGACGTGACGCGCCTCGCGGCTCCAGAGAGGACGGCGTCTGATAATTATAATGGCTTTGTGGTGCTTTGAGGGACCTTTTAGTGATGAGATTCTCTTCTCAACCCAATAAGTGTGTAACACGGGCCAAGAGAGTGAAATAATCCCGGCAGAAATATGATTGGGCCCGACTGGTTTATCAGATACTCTTGTTATTGTGGTCAAGCTGCTTTTGATTCATAAAGCAGGCTACTCCAATCTCATGGAAGATGTCCTAACATTATTTTATGAAAAAACAGCATTGCCTGTTGTATTATTAAGATTATGCAGTAACGCTTTTCAATAAGGTTTCATTAATTAACATGAACTAATAATGTACAATACTTCTATAGCACTTAATTTCAACATTTACAGATACTTTCTAAAACATCTGTGAACTAACATGAACCAAAAAAAAGTTCTATTAACTAACATTAAAGAAAAGCAATAAATGTTGTTAAAGATGATTGCACCGTGAAACCTTATTGTAAAGTGTTACGATTGCTTTCTTTAGTATTTTAGACATTAAATTAGATTAATTTAAATTAAATCATGTTATTTTATTACTGAAACTTCATCTGTTACACATCTGCACTTATATAGTTCAGATAATTAAAAAAAAATACAAAAGCGTAAGTTTGATTGAACAAGTCTTTTTTTTTTTTTTTGCCACATACTTCATGGAGTCATGTTGCAATCAGTCCAATCATATTTAAGCAGATAAACTCTATAGTGGGGTCTAAAAGTCTGAAAATGCTTCTAAATTCTTAAATTATTTCAACATTTGTTATTGCAAATGATACCAGCAGAGTATTTTTTTAATGAAAAGTTGAAAATACTTAGGAAAAAAGCTTCATTTTATGTCAGAACTGCTTTGTTTTAAAATGTTTAAAATTCTAAAACTGTATTTCCGTGTTTATATCCCAGATGTTTCTGACTTGTGTGTCTCACAGTATGTATTTTCCTCCTCACATATATCTACCGGCTCAGATCTCTGAAGCGTGCGTTCATGCAGTAGCAGGTTGTTTTTTAGTTTTGAGGTGAAGTGATGTGATTATCTCTGTGTCTTGTGATTGGGTGATCGCCGTCAGCACTGGTCTGAGCAAAGAGCAAAGTTTTTGGTCTCTCAGCCCCACAAACGGCCTGTGATGCTGTCAGTAAGTGCACAGCGAGCCAAAACATGTTTTTTATGGAGCGAGTCTGTGGGGGATACATTTGTCTGTCAGTTTATCTTTATATTTTGTTTTTTTTCTTGCGTTCCAGTGGTTTTCATGTTAATGATCTATAGATGAATGATGTAAATTAACTTGTGTGTGCAGCATGGTAAAGTTTATTTAATGTAAAAAGTTTTTTTTCTTCAGTTTATACACCATCATGTCTCTTACTGTGCTGTGGCTTGCTAAAAAGGAAAGGCAACTTTTAACTTCAGCTATGAGGAAAGAGAAGGTTCATGTTTGCTTTTCTAGAAGCTGATAAGAGCTTACGTAATAAAACATGGCCATTATTTACAGTTGGGTCTTATGTTCTTTTAAATGCAGCTTTTGTTAGAGGAATAGATAACAATTTCTGGCATCATTTGTTCACCTACATGTCATTCCAAACCCGTTTGCTATTTTTTTTTTAATTTAGGTTTTAGGTTTGTACATTTAGGTTTATGCTTTTGGCAGATCATTGCATTGCATTCCCTGGGAATTAAACCCATGACTTCAGCATTGCAAAAAAAAAAAAAAAAAAAAAAAAATAAATTATAATAATAAAAAATTCAGGAATATATTCATTTTAATGCAAAAGGAGAAATCCTGCATCTTTATGCAACTCTTTTGCATTTAGTTTAAGTCTATCAAGCCCCGGAAAGCCATGAAGTACTGTTAAAACATTCATATGCCATAGTATGGATTAACGGTATGATTTAGTGTTCTTGTTATTATTGGAGCTACTAAATAGATATAGTAATTTTTTTAAATCTTTGTATGGAAATGAGCTGCATGAATATCTACTTTTATCCTTTAAGGATGGAAAAATCTAATGGGTTTGGATCTGCATGAAGGTTGGATAAAGGATGACAGAGTTTTCATTTTAGGATGTGATGCAATCAAGATTTGTGTACTTTTAAGACAGGTTGCTTCTTGCCAAACAAAGATACGGATAACAAAAATACCTATCTAAGTAATCAATGTTGCTTATTTACCTGTGGCACTTTTGTGCATTTGTAAGCATTCAGTGTGTTTGTGAAGCTGATTGGATCGTTGACTGATGTTGTTGACGAGTGTTACCTCATCAGCATTGTTTCAACACACCGTTTGTGAGTGTTCTGATTGGCTCTATCAGTGTGCTGATGTTTCTGTCTGGCAACAAACCTTTGAACCGCTGATGTCATCATTTGAGACCCAGAAGAACTCTGACCTTTTATTCACTTGATCAGAGAACATTTGTTCTGTTCCTCATGGAGATCGAGATACAGTGACCCTGCACTTGCGTCTCACTTAAGGACACTTCAGGCAAAACCACTGTTTTTGTTTCATGCATTGGTCAAGATTTTGGGCTGTTTTTCTTCCATAAAATGTCTTTCAGACAATTGGAAAGAAAACAACCAAAATACACATTTCAAAAAATTCATTTTATTACACTTTTCCTATTTGCGTCTGTAGATTTCGTTTTCAATACATATGTTAAAAGTTTTTTCTCCACTTCAGCAGAACTTACATGCACCAGACTTAGCAGTTTTATTCCTTTCTATAGTCTGAAGATTTTTACTGAGGGGTTTATTTATATATCATTCGCCCTGATTTGTATAACACTTTATTCCTAAAAACATGGCAAAAATCCACATCTTTTAAAGGCCTAGAGTTTCTTTCTCCACTTCAGCAGTGCTTACTTGCACCAAACTTAGCAGTTTTATTCCTCTCTATTGTCTGAAGATTTTTACTGAAGGGTTTGTTCATATATCATTTGCTTTGATTTCTATAACATTTTATTTTTGAAAACATTACAAAAACGTCTTTTTTCTTACTGTTGACAGTATTTTCAGAGTGATAAAAAGAGATATCCAAAATCCCTTCTATAAAAACCTTCTTCTCTAATGTATCAACAAAATGAAACAAGAATTTTGTACCTGGCTTTATCCAACGTTCTGAATAATTTTCTGGAATTTCATGCAAATTAGTGCATTTTTAATCACACAAGGGCTCGCTTGCGTATTTAAACATATCAGAAATTTGTACTACAAAACAATTGTCTTAATGTACTGATTAATCAACTGGGGAAGTATGTATTGTCCATTTGATAGAACGTTTACCCCATTGCATTAAAATTGTTGGAATATCATTGCATTACATATCAAATATCACAGCAAGTGTTGTTTATTTTATTTATTTTTTTAGAAAGATGCACAGACACACTTTATAACCAAAATACTTAACAGTATGATTTGAAATGATAAAACAGTAGTTCTAAAATCAACAAAAAACACCAGCTGATAAAAAGACATTTAGTGGAGAAAAGATCAGACATGCACATACTTGGTATCTTTATTATAAGTGTGATGCATGTGAACAAATAATTTTGGTGTTACTGTATTTAGTTCTGGCTCAAGCAAGATGATCCACTGCAGAGAACACATGACTCTGTCTCTCTCTCAGTTTCTCTTTCCTTCCCCTCCTCCATCTCTCGGCGAGGTGTCCAGCCTCCGCATTAAGGATATCCGCACATGCACAGAATGACACAGCTAAGTGCAAGACTACAGCATAATGCATTTAGCAAGTCCTCTCACTCTAACACACACACACACACACACACACACACACACACACACACACACACACACACACACACACACACACACACACACACACACACACACACACACACACACACACACACACACACACACACACAGGCCACTTCCAGAAGAGCGTATGCTTAGAAAATGGTTGATGTTGAGATCGGAAGCATTTGAGCGGCCTGGCATTCACACCACAGATCGCACGACTGTGAGAGTATGAAACACTAGCCGAATTAAAAAAAAGAGTAATTGTCTCTCATCTGTTATGGGAAGGTTCCAGCGAACAAGTGAAAACATCATTACTGATCGTGTTTTGTGGCGAAATATTGATCTGATGTCACCCACCGCCCCCCACTCCCCGGCTCTCATTCCCTCGCTTTCTTTGTGTATCTCTTTTTCTCCCTCATGTAAATCTGATGACTTTAAGATGCATGTGACTGGATATTTAGAGATTCTGTAAATGGCATTAGAAGTGCTTTAGCTAACAAAATTGAGAATTTTATTAACATTTTAATTGTTTTAATTTAGTTTTTTTATGTTTGTTGTATTCATTTTGTTTTAGTATTTTTTATTTTTTTGCCAACTAGCTGAAATAAAATAGGTTTCATTTTTATGTTTATTTTATTTTATTTTTCAGTGAATGTTTATTTCAAGTACCAAAAATGCTTTAATGGATTTAGTTTTAGTTAACTAGAAAAAAACCTGATATATTGAATCTACTGACAGCCTAATTCAATACATTTTGTGTAAGTATTGTGAAATAAATGTTTAAATTCACCAATTTTGCTACACCCATTTTGGCAGATCACTTATTCTCAGTTTTGATTTTTCTTGCATTAAAATCATGCAAAGCATCAGACCTCAAGGTTTTCTGCTTTTGTCTCCAGAAATGAGCTTCAGCTGCATCCGCATGTATAATTCAGTGGTGATCAGACAGCGGTTTGTTTTTGTAAAGTCATGGACATAATGTACCGAGAGAACTGGCAGAGTAAAACTACTGCGTCTGATGTGAAGACTGCAGTCAACGTGAAATTTACCTTAATGCGTGTTCCTTGTTTTATAGTCAATGATTCATTAGTGCATCTTATTGCAGTAAAATGTAATATTTTTACTTTAACTCTGAAAAGACTTTCCTTATCTGCTGATGTCATGTAGGCCATGTTGGCTTTTGCCTAATGTAAATGTGCGTTGGCTTTGTTTTTTTTGCGCTCTTTTTCCAGGTGATAGAAAATAATGTACAGAGAAATGGAGTTGGAATTAGTCACATGAAACAGAGATGTAATATTCTTATTGCACATAAGAATCTTTAGAGAATCCATAAAGAATCAAATATGTTCCCTAAAATGAAAATCCTGTTTTTATTCTAATTAATTTGTTCTCAGAATTTCTGAAGATCTAGAGGATCTTAGACAGTATATATATATATATATATATATATATATATATATATATATATATATATATATATATATATATATATGTGTGTGTATTAGTATTGCTTCCCAATTATGATACACATTCCATTAGCAATCCTTTGCACAGTTATAGTTTTTTTCATTTCCATGCGTTTTGCTTGATGTTTTTCTGAACAGACAGAAATTACTTTTTTCCCCACCAAATTTCAGTTCAGTTGAATTGAAAAGAATTTTAGTAAATTTTCATTTGATTTATGTTGTAGTATTTCAAAAAAATTCCATTAACCATCATTAGCATTCCTTTAGGATTTTTTATACTTCAAATTAAATGAAATCTGATTTCTTACAGATTACAATATATACAGGCTGATGAAACAGGCTGGTCTTTGGGTTCCTCATTAATTACTGAAGGTGTAAGCTGATACCCAAGACAGGCCAGAACTGATCGATTTCACACGGCCGGGTCTTACAGGGCAACCCAGAATGCGTTCAGATCCGAGTGAACGACGGCGGTGTGGTTAGGACCGTTCCACTGGACGTTTCCTCTCACACACATTGATTTACATTTGCCAGCGAGCAAAGATAAACCAGCGGTGTGAGAGCAGCTCTTACCCGTTTGATGAAAGGCCATGGAAACCTTAGGTATTGATTGGATTGATTGAACTCTACCCCTTTTAGAAAAGCCCAAAGTTGACACCCCCTCCCACCACGGAAATGGTAAATCCCTTTGAATAATATAATTGCTTTTTTGATCGCACTGTAAAGCGCCATGAGAGCCCGTCCTGATGGAGTCAGTGTTGCGTGTTGACGGCTGAGATTGCGACTCCGTGTGTGTGTGTGTGTGATCATTTCGGCCGAAGTAAGCAGAATACCAAATGATGACGGGGAAATTCACTACTCTACAAAAGCAGCAGTCTGGAGCTTTTATCCAGAGCAGCACTGAACAGAAAGCCATCAGGGCCTCATAAAGAGAGCTGGGTTTAGGAAGTAAACATTGATCCTTTATTTTACTAGAGAGAACAAAAGGAGAAAGTACAGCTGCCTCGTGCACAACAAAGACAACCGACCCGGCTAACAAAAAAGAAAAGTGTTTTGAAAACGTTACATCTAAATGTTTAAATATGTTTCAAAATGTTTTTTCTTAGTTATGCGAATGTTCCATTTTCTGTTCTAGTTGGAAACTTTATGGGAATGTTACATTTTAATGTTCTCTAAACTTCCTGAAACATATAGTTACATTTAAAAAATGTTAGTTGAACATCCAACAAAAACGTTTATAAAACATTCTTTGAATGCTTTTGCATTCTTTGAATGTTTTGTGCTAACATTTTGAGAAAATTATTCTTAAAATGATTTTTATCATGTATTATATGAAAATGTTTTTCTAAATGTTCTCTGAACATTCAAAACGTCTCTTTTAAACGTTTTAAAAACATCTTTTGATTATGCGAACATTGAGGGAACATTCCATTTTAACTTTTTGCAAACAATTTGGGATTAATGAAATTAATTAATTACATTTTAAAATGTTAGTTAAACACCCACTTAAAAGGTTTCAGAAAAACAAATGTTAGTGCTTACATTTTGAGAAAATTGTTAAATATTTTCTAAGAATGTTTTGCATTAAGTTTCGAAAACACTATTTCTGAATGTGCTGAATGTCAAGTTTTTTTTGAATGTTTAAAAATGTTTTTCTTGGTTATGCAAATGTTAATTTTTATATTTTGTAATGTTATGGAAATGTTACTTTTGAATATTCTCTGAAGATTTAGTTACATTTACATTACATAAACATTTAATTAGTTTCATAAAAAAAATTCTTCAGAAAAAATGCTAATCTTTAAGAAAATTATTAAATATGTCCTAAGTATGTTTTGCTAATGTTCCCATTCAGTTATGAAGACGTTATTTCTGAATGTTCCAACCATTTTAGCTACATTTAAAAAAAAATGTTAGTCGAACATACAACTGAAATTTTTTATAAATAATAATAAATAGTGCTTTTGTTCTACTAATGTAACTGGAGGAACGTTTGCGCATAACTTTGAGAGAACCTTTCCAGAACTTTCCCTGTTAGCTGGGGAAAATATTCCCTGAATTAATTTCTAAAAATGAAAAGCACTGGGATACTAGTTGAAGCGAATGCTTATGGATTTTTTTCTATCATAATTTGAAACCAGTCCTAAAGGATAGAAATCCTATATTAATTAGAGAATCATTTGACTGCTAATAGAATCTTGTATCATTATCCTAAAGCATCCTAATCCTAAATAGGATTTTACAGAAGAAAAGGGTTCAGTTTATCCAGTAGGATCTTATTTGCTTCTTATAGGATTCTTATTGATCCCATTATAGGATCCTTTAGGATTTGTTACAAATTATGTATTCCAATTCCTCGAATCCTGTATGTATTCCTTTAGGATTTTCCAGACTAAATTCCAATGTTCCATTCTGAAATTGCTTTCTATTTATGAGCACAAACATGAATTATTCTGTTAATCCTGCAGTTATTATGAATTTGGGCCCAGTAATGGTGTCTAACCAGCAGAAATGATGGCACTTTTTTGGAAAATGCTAAAGATTGAGACCCTGCAACTAAATGATGTATTTTTAGTAAACCTCAGAGCTTCAAATAAGCACACAGACAGTATTTTGTGCATTTTGCAGAGGAAACGGCTGATGTTTTGACAGACAGAGGAGCTTCAGTAATGGAGGCTTTGAGTGGAATGGCGCTCACTGCTCGTGTTACTGATGGATGAACAGATGGATGAACAGCACCATCTACTGCTGATCACAACTCTGTGTGTCTGTGCTGGACAACACAAGACTGAGATCTTAAACATCAAAATGATATGCATCTGTGATTGTCTAGATGATGATGTGCTTCTGTTACATTTAAATGCATAACAAATTAATTAGTCCGAATTGTAATAAGTAATCTGTGGCGGTAGTGCATCTAGTCTTATTAGATGTTTGCATTTTCTGGTGAAAATGTGAGTGGTGCTTGCACAAAAGAGTCCATCTTGTAGCACAAATAATGTTGGATGAGTATGACCAATAGAGAAGCTTGACTAAAGCAAACACCTTTACACACATTTGTGTGTGTACACTTGCTTCTGAACAAATACTGTAATAATATTTTGTATATTAATTAAAATTAAATTGGCTAATTTAATTTTCTGAAACATTTCAGTTGGACATTTATTTAATGTTTTTTAAATGTTATGACGTGTTGTTTTCAGAGCATTCAGAGAACATTTGTTCAAAGTTATTTGTTCTTTAATAACATTATTTATATATTGTTCACAGAACAAAGTTTTATTTCTGAAATGTTTGTTACATTTAAGTTTTAAAACATCAAGAGAACATTCAGTAGAATGTTTTAAGTTATTTGTTATTTAATTAAATTTTATACATTGTTCACCAAAAATATTTTCTGAAATGTTTTAGTTGAACATTCATGTAACATTTTTTAGTTGTTACTTGTTTCAGAACATTCAAAGTAACCTTTGATTAAAGTTGTTTGTTCTTTAATAATGTTATTTATACATTGTTAACAGAATGTTTATTCCTGAAATGTTTTAGTTGGACATTTATCTAACGTTTTTTTAAACGTTATCAATTCTTCTTTAAATTACAAACCTTTGTTCATCCAGTAACATTAATAGATCATTCATTCAAAGTTGTCTGGTCTTTAGTAACATTATTTAGAACATTCAGAGAACATTCAAAAGTAACGTTTCTGTAATGTTTGCAAAATGATCAAATGGAATGTTCCATTAATGTTTGCAAACAACATTTTAAAAACCAGATGTTTTGAATGTTCAAAGAACAAAATGTTTTCATAACTTTAATAAGAATGTAGGCGAAATGTTCTTAGATATAACATATTGTTCCAAGCTGGGATGACTGATGGACTAAACTCCTTATAATCTATATTTTTACAGGGAATTTGTATGTAAAAATATAGATTATAAGAAGTTTAGTCCATCAGTCATCCCAGCTTGGAACAATATGTTATATCTAAGAACATTTCGCCAAAATTCTTATTAAGTTGAAATTAATGAAAACATTATGTTCTTTGAACATTCAAAACATCTGATTTTTAAAATGCTGTTTGGAAACATTAAGTGAACATTCCATTTGATCATTTTGCAAACATTACAGAAACATTACTTTTGAATGTTCTAAATGATATATTTAGAATTTGTATGTAAAAATATAGATTTTTAATTTAGTTTAGTCCTTCAGTGTGTGTATATATATATATATATATATATATATATAGAGAGAGAGAGAGAGAGAGAGAGAGAGAGAGAGAGAGAGAGAGAGAGAGAATGATGAACTATGAAAGTTTGTGCAAATCATTGCAAATAATCTGGACTTGAGTGGGTTAATGGAAGTTGAGGATAAACGCTGAATGTCTGTCAGAGTTTAAGATCCCTAAACACTCACTTCTGCATTTCTGCTGCCATTGTTTCTGCATCAATTATACATGCAAAGTGTGGAAATACTGCTGTGCATTTGTCTTTATCAAATATTTAGTTTAAGCGTGCTGTGATAGGGGCCGGCGAGGGCTTCGTCGTTTTTACACACGCGAGTCTCTTGGACGTCTGTCTGCAGAGCTCAGCAACTTCTTCTGCCTGAGTGCAAGACCTGCGCTTTCTCACACTCTTTACACTTGGCCTGCTGCCACCTTCATTTTATGACAAATGGGTCTGCGCTGCATGTGTGTGTGTGTGTGTGTGTGAAAGAGAAAGCAAGTCTGGTAATGAGGGTGTGAATGCAGCAGAAATGAAAACACACACACAGACTGTGTAAAACCACACTGGCGTGTGTGTCCGCCTTTATTTACACCGTCGTTTCCTCTTACATAATAGTTTTGTACTCAATTGAGCTCTTAACCTGATTTCTATTGATCTGGACCAGGCTCAGTTGTGCATACTTAATTCAGAGAAGTAATCAAATCAAATCTTGACACACACACACACACACACACACACACACACACACACACACACACACACGTGTTGTGCTGGTTGAAACAGTAGCGTTTATGTTGTTTGCAGATGAAAATATGTTTTAGTACATTATTAGTGCTGTTGATTTGTATTTTGAGTTGCTGCATGTGATTCTTCAGTGCAGATTTGTGGCAGAAGTGATGTGATTTTAGTCGAGCATTCAGGATTTTCATTCATCTTTGGATGAAATCGAAATGAAAAAAATATTGAATAGATGTTACATTTATAAAAAAAAACTATTCAAATATTTGTTAAAGAAATACATTAAAAATATATTTTTTAAATATATATTTAAAATATTTTAATAAAAAACAAATATTTTAAAATATTTTAATAAAAAACAAATATTGTAAAATATTTTTTGATTCTATGGAGTGAAATTCATTTTTTAAATAAAAATGGTTAAAAATTAAAATTAAAATACTAAAATTAAGTACTAAAATCTACTAAAATCTGTTTAGTACCTTTTATAATATACTGACAACCACCATAATAAATAAATAAATAAATACAAAATTAACGAGAGAAAAAGAGGAGGAGTAGCTTATACGTTTATGAACATATTAATATATAGAAGGTGCACAAAACAGCATCATGCAAACACACACAACCCTAAAATAATGCAGTAAACATTTAACAACACAAGACGTAACATAAATCTCTAATGTACATAGATACATTTTAAAATTAAAAAGAAATGTAATTATGAAAAAATATCACAGGAAATTTCTGTTTTTTCACTGTAAATTATAAAAATATTTTACTGTAAAATAGCATGAAATGTCCCTTTAGATTATATGTTCTTTTACTTACTGTTGGTTTACCTTATTTTGGAGATATATTGAATTAATTCAGATCTGATAAAAACTTTTGTTGGACTGTAAGATAAAAATATTTGTCTTTTTAAAGGTAAATGATTTGTAGACACACCTGAGTTGTGAGTCTGCTGTTATATTTATAGTTTTTCATCAGAGTTTTCTAGTCTTCTTGATGTGTTTTGCATGAAATCTATGTGAAGTGTTTCAGCTTTAGCAGCGTTTACCGAGATCAGCAACAAACTCACACACAGGTCAGCAAAATCCACAATCATTAAAACTGTAGAAACACTTTCATACACATTAATAGAAATTCTGCCCGAGGCTGTGATGAACTGTATCCTACAGATATACTGTGAGCAAAGCTGTTTTAAATGGATTGACTTCTTTAGCTATACTGTATATGAAGCGCTTTGCAAAATTATAAAGCAGCACAAATTATAGAGCCAGATGCTACACATAAGTCATGTTTTAATTGCTGGACGGTTTGCGTATTTACCATTGAGTCTGTGTCTGAAATGAAATACTAGACACTTACAATTATTGTGCACTATATACTGCCTATTATTTATAGAAACAGCATGTGAAACAGTATGCAATAAGAGATGAATGCATGAGTGGTATGCATTTGTTATCTCAGAAATCCGTTATATTTAAGATAATTTGTTTTGTATTTTAATTCAATTTTTTGTAAAAAATAAATAAATAAAATCTGAGATACTGTCAATTTTTTTTCTTAATTTGTCATTTTAATTCATGATTTTAATGCATTTTTTTATTTTATTACATTTTAATTCAGCTTTGTGTAAAAAAAAAAATCTTAAGTTTTAGTTGTGTAATTAAATACTTTGTCAAAAAATCTTAATTTGTAATTTTAATTCATGATTTTTAATGCATAATTTTTATTTTATTTTATTGCATTTTATTATATTTTAATTCAGCTTTGTGTAAAAAATGAATATTTAACTGTCTAATTCAACAAGTGTCAAGGCAGAGATCTCTGATTAATTGACCATTTTATTTCATATTTTATTTATTAATTTATTTATTTTTTTACTTTTTTTAAATTGGTGCAATCATTTCTGCTTGTCAGACATTAAAATTGGGCCCAAACACACAATAACTGAAGATTAACAGATAAATAACAGAATAATGCATGTTTATTATCATATCTTGAGACCAATTTTGTTTCATAATGACAAATATAAAGCAACTGCATTAGAATTTAGTTAAAATATATCCTGAAGGAATAAGTACAGGATTCAAGGAGTTAGAAATGCAAGATAAATTTCCATTGTGGGATATGCTTTGTGCGCTTTTGTATACAGTACATTTTTCCAAATGTTGCTGGTCATTCGTATCTATTAAGCACACTGTGTACAGTTTTTACATTCTGCAGAAAGAGTGCTAGAGTGTACTGTATGTAATCCCTCGCCCCTCTCTCTCTCTGTACATATATCTGTGGTGTTTGTTGTTGATTTGTTGATGCTCTCGGTGTAGATCAGACTGGTTCTTGCTCTGGTTTATCTGGTAATTATCAGGGGATCGTGTGTTTTTGGTCTCTGGAGTCTGTAGTGATAAAAGACCCTAAAAATAAAGCCAGCAGCTCCAGGTGAACAGGAGTGAATTACTCTGGGAATCGTGGTGGTCGCAGAAGCAATTACCTGGAGAGGATCTTTAGCTTCCTCAAATCATCTACAGCTTTCCCGTGAGACGCACTGATCACAGAACAGATGTTAGAGATGTTTGAGTCCTGATTTCTGAACGAGAATCTGCTAAAACGTATCTCAGGAGGTTTGTTCTAATGCAGTGTCAGTGTTATACTTTACTAAAAACTAAACTAGAACTGAATTGATGAAAACCTTAAACATTTGAAATATTTGGGCAATTCTCTGAAATAAAAATTAGTTTAAGAACAAACATTGCTGAAACAAAAACTGAAATAAAAGTAAATTTAAGCTAGAAATAATTGACAAATGCACATACTAAGCAAAGTATAAATATTTAAAAAACAAAAAAATTATACAAATTACAAAAACACATTACAAAATTACTAAAACTGAAATAAAAACTAAATTAAAACTAATAAAACTGACAAAAGCACATAACAAAATTAATACTAAAACAAAAATAAATTAAAGCTAAATAGAAATATAAAAACAATAAAAATGAAAAAGCAAATAAAATTAATAAAACTGAGATAAAAATTTATTCAAGTTTAATAGAAAAAAATAGAAATAAAATAGAAATAGAAATAAAAACTAACAAAAAATTACACATTTTTGCACATAAAGTGACTAAAACTGATATAAAATTAAAGCTAGAAATCTTAAAAAATTAACAAGTTACAAAAGCACATTTAACAATTACTACGCCTAAAACTGAATTAAAATAACTTTTAAAAACAAAAACTAACAAAAATGACAAAAGCACATAATAAAATTGCTAGAATTAAAACTAAAAAGTAAATTAAAGCTAAATAGATATAAAAAAATAAAAGAAAAATCACATTAAAGCACATTAAAAATTACTAAAACTTAAAATGGACAAAATATGTTAATAAATACTATAATAACACTAGGGTTGCAAAAAGGTGGAAAATTACCAGTATATTTTGGAAACATTCCTGGATTCTTTGGAATATTCCAGGGGATTTTTGGAAAGTTTCCACCCCTTTGCAACCCTAAATAACACGGATGGTGCTAATCATGAACAACACGGTCTAATTGTCCTTTCTGTCACTCTTTTGGTATTTTCTCTTTTATGTAATTCTAATCTGATAATCCAAAGGTTGTAGGTTCGAACCCTGCATTAACTGTTTGAGTGTTTGCTAAATGCATGAATATAAGTGTGATTGATTCTAACGTGTTTCTTCTCTGTCTTTTGTGTCTCCTTTCTAACAAACGAAACCCCCAGGTGCAAAAGAAAAGAGCAAGACCCGAGCAAAGACAGGAGCAATACACCAAAGAAATCACGGCTGGTTTTCACAGACCTGCAGCGGCGAACGCTTCTGGCCATCTTTAAGGAGAACAAGCGTCCGTCCAAAGAGATGCAGCTGACCATCTCGCAGCAGCTGGGTCTGGAACTGAACACTGTCAGCAACTTCTTCATGAACGCCCGCAGACGCAGCCTGGACAAATGGCTGGACGAGGGGAGTCTGGGCAACACGTCGTCCACCTCCAGCACTTGTACCAAAGCGTGATCAGGTGACGGTCAGTTTTTTAAGAGGAGAAAATCATTCCGAAGGGCAACGAGAGGAGAGAAGCTGCTTACCGGCTCGAGTCGCAGTCAAAACACACCGATCTGTTCATCCAAAGAGCTAAACGCCAGGAAAAACGCTGAAAACAAACCAAAGGGTCTGCATTTCACATCTACATTCATTTCCAGAAGTGTGTGTGTGTGTGTGTGTGTGTGTGTGTGGAGATACTTTAAACTATAAGGGTGAATCTCACAAAAACACATCCAGGCCACATTTAATGCAATATAATACACTGCTAATAGAGCATTTTTGTCTTGTTTTCAAGTGCAAATAGCATTTACTTGAGAAACAAAACATATTAAGATTTTATCTAAATCTATCAAAATTAAATGAGTTTTGCTTTAAAAAAAAAAATGCCAACGTGAACAGAAAAATAAACTGAATTCAAAGGGAAAACAATTATTTGAAATGTAATTATAAAATATACAAAGGTATTATACTAATATACAATAATATTAATTATTTTACACAAAACTTTTTTTAAGAGTGTAATTGGCATACAGGCTTTTTAAAAAAGAACAACAACAATAATAATATTTTTTATTAGTATTGATAAAAATAATAACAATTCCCACAAATTCCCGTTGTTGATTATTTCAATTATCAGAATCAGAATATTATTGTTATTGTAATACAGTATTTTTTATTACAGTAATCTGATTTTTTTTTTTTTTTTTTTGCATTATGGTAATGCATTTTAATTGCATTTAATGCATTTTGGAGTGAAATATGACTTGCATGTTCTTCTTTGTGAGATTCACCAATCACATAACCACACAGGTTTAAGATGGCATTGGGTCGCAGGTTTTTCTAACACACCGAACCCTGAAAAAACCCCGTCAGAAGCACAAAGCACAACACACGTGAAGGACACGCCGACCACAGATCTCTCACACCGTTATTGGCCGGCTGGGTTTGTGAGCACAATCCTGAAGCACATTAAATTTGCAATAGAACAGGGGCTGGACCACACCGATTGTTCTTCTATGGTTAAAAAACAACTCAGGATGATACGACCGAAGAACAAGCATCTCACGAGCTCAACACACTCAATGAATTACATTGCAAGATGCACACACACACACACACTTACACACACATGCATCGCTGTATGTTGTCTTGACTGTAACTGTATTAAGCTAAGAAACCAAACACAAGTGAACTGGCATTGGTGATCAGGGCCTTTACAAGAGTTTAAGAGGACAATCTCCACACCAATGCCTGCCAGTTTAGCTTTCCCAAAGTGTGCATGACTCCTTCCCTCATAGCTCCTAGCTCTTTCATACACTCATCTCAAATTCCATCCCTCGTCCTCATTTATTATTGAACCGACAAACAGAGCCGGTAAGCAGTTCTCTCCCGGGTTACGCTTGGATCACTCAAAACGGACACTAAAGACTTTTTCTATTTATTGACAAATCGACACCAAAGAAACTTTTTCTGCACCTAACTGTTCTGCAAACGAAAACTGTTCAAAGGAAAAAAAAAAATAACCAAAAAAACCCAAAACAAAACAAAACAAAAAAACCGACGGCGACAAAGCGGGAACGCCGAGCAGTCGTCTTTGTTGCGCTCGGATTGGTGGAGACTTTGGAAGCAGAATGGGATCGGAAGGGTTTTCAAATGCGACGGAGCTGTTCCCACGGCAACGGAGAATGATGCGTCTCTCAAAATGTGTGCCTATGCAGTTTTTTCAACCAAAATGGAAAGAACAACAAAAACCTCATCAGCTACAATACCAAAGATTCAGAGTTACTCCCGCCGCAATTCCCTTCAGTTTCCCGTCCCGCCTGTTCAGGCGCACCGGCGCGGCGCGGAGGGTTATCGCAGCGGCGCTTCTCTCCAAACATGGGACGTCTAGGGTTCAGCGTTTGGCTTATTTCATCCGTTTTGCAGCTAAAACTAAAGGTGTAACTCAGCCTGATGGGCATACCAAAGATAAACGCCTTTAAGCACATGCAACCTCACTCTTTCCCATTTTCCCAAGCTGAACAACTCATTATGTTGTCATTATGCGCTCACATCCCATTGTAGTCCAACAAAGGATCAACTCCACCAATGCAGACGTCATCCATCCATCATTTCCCAACATATGCACGTTCCTTTCCAAGCGTTGAACCCCAAGTCCCACGTTTGAGAGAGCCGCTGCAGCCGGTTCCATCACTTGCTATATTCCAACTAAATCTAAGCCAATAATCTGCCAAAAATGCTCACTTAATCTGTAGAGAGGAAACTGCAGACTGTAGGTCGAATAGCTTTATCCTTTAGCTTTCTCTCTTTAAAAGCTTCTAGTCCAAAGATTCTCCAACGCCACTTGGTTGGAGCTTCATCCGCTCTTCACGACAGTCAGGTCTTTAGCAACACGGGCCAAAGAGCTTTCATTTGCTTGTCTTAGTACTTATATTTTGCCAATGCCTCTGTACAATGTCTTACCCAGGTTTTGCAATATGTGATTTTATTTATGTAATTTATATTTGTTATGATTGATCTTAATTTAAGATGCCCAAAACCTCCCCTTTTATCCTGATTACTAGCTCGCCAAAGTTTACATTTACTTCTTTTGCATGTTGGACACCATCAGACGTATTTATTTATGACTAGTATGCATAGGTTATTGTTTTGTTTCTTAATTATTTAATGTTATTTAATTAGATGTAATTGACTATTTAAGACTACTAGCGCATCAAAGATGCAGTGCTCCTCTTAATTTATTAGTTAGCTTTACTTTAAAAAGCAACACAAAGGGTGTATTTAATTTTTCTTAGAAAGATAATTCTGGAAATGTGTTAGCGATCAGGTTTTAGTTGTAATTTATGTGTATGGAAATCGTTTAGGTTTTGTCTGTCCTTTTCTTTCGAATGAAAACAATCTGTCTGAAGGGGCATTTGCGATCGATTTACACCGTTGTGTCGAAGGACAAGCAGCGAATTTCAGCCGGATGGTATACGGGGCCACACGTTAACGGAGATCAACGCAGAACTCACCAAAGATAAATCCCACGGATGCTGAGAGGCCGTTTGTTCATTGCTTCACTCGTAGAAGGACGTAGAGGAATCCCTTGAAAACTAGAAAAAGCTGCTTCCAAGACTGACTTGTGTGTGTGTATAAAAGTCTTTCTATCTCTATAGTGAGAACCACAGAGGCTACCTCACTGAATTTTCCATTTGTAATTTTAATCGTGTTGATGAAACCAAAGATACCAAAGATTTCTTTTTCTCGAGTACGGTCTGCGCTTGACACCATGCTTTGGATATTTTGATAACGCCACTCTCTCTTTTTCCTCCTCTTCCTCTTTCAGACACGAGTTCCTCCTCTCCTCGGAAAAATAAGTGCAATGGAGCGGATGGGACTCGCGTCGAGCTGTACATTTTAGTGCTGTGTGCTTCTGATCGCCTCTTACCGGTCAGAATGTAAAAGACCGTGATGCAAAAACCAAGCCACTAACAAACACCTATCCTGCACAGAAACATAAACTTTACCCCTATATTCTTTAATCAAATGCAATGAATGGAAACGTTCTGGAATTTGTAGTTTTGATGGTTTGTTCTAGTCAAAGTAACTCTAATGCCAAATTTACACCGCAAAGGTGGCACAGAAGCGCCTCTGAAGTGGCATTTAGGTGACTTTACACAGACTGTAATGCTGCTTAGAAGTGGCATAAATGCATTTACATGGCAATTGCTACTGTATACCATTTAGAGGCACAATTTAGCCTGGCTTTTATGCAGCATTGCGTCTTTAAATTTTAAGCAGGCTTAGAGCAGGCTTAACTTAGCTATTTTTACACAGACTGTTTAATGCTGCTTAGAGGAGGCATAAAGGCATTTACACAGTAATTGCAACTGTATACAGGTATAATTTAGTCTGTTTTTATGCAGCATTGCGTCTTTAAATTTTAAGCAGGCTTACAGCAGCCTTAACTCGGCTGTGTAAAGCCAGCACATTAAGCGCTGCTGAACAATGCATGCAATGAACTTTAATACTTTTTAATTTACACTGCAAAGGTGGCACAGAAGTGCCTCTGAAGTGGCATTTATAGTTGTCTTCACAGACTCTTTGATGTTGCTCAGAGGTGGCATAAATGCATTGCATTTTGTACAATGCCTACAATAATGGCATCTTTATACAGCTGAGTTAAGGCTGCTTTATGCCTGCTCAGAAATTCAGTAATGCTGCATAGAAGCCAGACTTAGACCTAATATCAAATATACAGTTGCAATTTCTGTGTAAATGCATTTATGCCACTTCTAAGCAGTATTAAACAGTGTGTGTTAAGAGGCCTAAATGCCACCTCAGAAGCGCTTCCGTGCCACCTTTACAGTGTAAATTTGGCATAAAAGAAAGTGTAGAAACAATTTTTACTGAGAAATTGCAATTACAAAGAAACTAGTAACAAAATGAATTAAACAAAATTTTGAAACGGAAAGATTTAAATAGTGTGTAAAGATAAAACCTGTTTAGCAAACCTCAAGTAAAAATACACACAGTATTTAGTATTTTCTTTCTCAAAAATCCATTCTGTCAAAAACAATGTTGGTGTTTCTGTGCACGACGAACTCTAAAACCAAAGACTAAATCGAATCATCTCAAAGCAGACCGAAGGGACTCGGTAGGGATGACTTTCAGGAAAACGCGGCTAAATACGCACCACAGACGGCAGATGGGATGGTATTGATCCGTTCTGCTGCAGGTCGTACATCATTCCGTCCTGTTGCAAAAGTAACACATTCACTTGTGAAAAAACAGCATCTGTTAACAGGGACGCGAGCGTGTCCCGTATCGATCGGAAGGTCATTAGGTCAATATTTTTAGCAGTGATTCCGTGTTTATGACGTGGATGGAATCTGATCATTGCATCGATTAAACCAAAACAGATTCTCTCTGGTTTCCGTCCCAAGTAATATTTGTTTCCACCCGGGCAAAGATGTAGAGAGCGCTTTAGTTGCAAAGTATGAGATATTGTTGGATGAGTGCCTTGCTTGAACCAAAGCGAAGTTTGACCTCTCTGTTTCTTCTTCTGTTAGTACCTCAGCGACAGGAAAAACCCGCGAGACGCGGTTTTCAAACTGCTTTGCAATGCAATCCTGCAAAGAACAAAAGACTAACTATACCAAAGGCTTTCTAGACTTGACTTTTTCCTTCTTTTGAATGGTTGCAAAGCTTTAAATAAGAAAAGAAACCCCTGAGGCATGTCGAGGGCGCAGACCGTGCTTTTCTTACCAAATTTTTCTCGGATATACCTCATAGAAGATAGTGTTAGGGTATTGTTATTATAGCGTATGTATTAAATTATTCACTTACTCTTATTTTTTAGTGACTGTGACAAAACAAAAAAAAAAAAAAAAATTTATACATACAAAGTAATTATTTATTTTTTTTGTAATAGCTGAGGTTTCGCTTACCAAAAAAAAAAAAACACAATGCTTGTCTTTTTCTCTCTTGTTATTGTGACAACTTTCACATATGTTTTGTGGTGCAACTTTTTTTGTTTTCTCCATGACTTTATTTTTGTGAAGGGTGGCTCATATTTTTAACAAGGATGTTATTTTTGGACTGGGAATGGTTTGTTGCTAGAATGAGCCTCGAGTTTAGTTATTTTAGTCGGTTGTACAGCTTCGATTTCATTCACACCATCCATTTTCTCCTTCGATTCTTCGTTGCGTGTGAAAACATAGCATTGCAGCTGTCATTCAGTGCCGTAGCCTTGATTTATGCATGAGTATCTTTACGGCTTTAGCTAGCGTGTCATGCATTGTCGACAATAGCTTCGAGTTTGGAGTTTGGATCCGTCTTGTTTTGTTTTAACTGAGCCTCGTTTTTTGCATGTCGGCCTGATTGGATGTGTATTGAAACAGCGTGCACTTGATCAGTTCGGTTTGCGATTGTAGAATCGGACAAATTGGCTCATCAAACCGAGAAAAAAAATCTTTGATATAGAGCACACCGACACTTAAAATCTCACACTCACAAAAAAAAAATAAAAAGGGAACACAGTGTTTGTTTGAACACCAAATCTGACTCAAAAATTTGACTTTTTACCGAATCGTTATGCTCTAAATGCATCTACAACACCAATCCTGTCCAAAAATACAACAACTAAACATGGAATGTCCTCAAATACAGTTAAAATGTACCAGACAATCTACTACTTATGTAAAAAAAACACTTTGAGAACTGAGTCACAGGCGTTTCAGGAGTTGTTTAACTGAATATTGGCGTCTTGTGTTTTCCAAAGATCGCGTATGTAACTGGATGTATGTAACGATGGATGTAACGTTGAACACGACCGCGGTATATTATGGACTGTATTCCAAAGATCTGCTTTTTTGATTCAAATTGGAAACGGATTCTTTTCTTTTTCAGTTTCATCGTTTTTGTTCATTTGTTGGTTTGTTGAATCATGTTCATGTAAAAATGGATTTTTGTTGTTGGAAATCATGAGAGAAAATTGATCAAATTTTAGTTTTGCATTCATGATCAACGTCTTTGAAACATTCAAAGTTCATGTTCTTCCACAAAATGTTTGACCATAAATAAAGAAAACAAGTGATTTTATTTCGAAACCATGTTTCATCAATCACAATAAAACTTGTCTTGTGATGTAAATGTAATTTTTGCATTGTCTCAAATTTCACGACTGGTTATTTGAAGCATTGAAATGTTTAAAGATTGTAGGCTTATTTTTTATTCACTGTAATGGACACTGAAGAATCAAACATAGTTACACAGTTTGACAGCATATTTAGTTCAGTTCATTACATATGAAGAGAACTAAGTTACGTACATTTTTTTCATGTAATAAAATCATTTTTAAACTTCTCGACAAAAAGTTACTTAGAAATGGGAAAATGATTACATTCTCATTTTTCAAACTTCAAGAAAAAAAGTCTTTCATTTGTTGAATGAAAATCTTACATTTAAAATTTTCACACAACAAAAGTTGAAACCATTCATGTGTGCAAATGTTAACTTTTTTTTAGTTTTCAAACTTCAAGAAGTTAATTTTATATTGTTAAAATATAATATTTAATATTGTTAAAAAAGTCTAAACCATTAATGTGGGCATATTTTAAAATTAAGTGTTACTTAATTTGTTTTTACATTTTCATTCAACAAATGAAGATTTCAAATTTCAAGTTATTGTTTACAAAAAATTTGAAACCATTAATGTCTGCAAATTTAAATTGTTTTTTTTACATTGTCATTATTATTATTATTATTTTTTTTACAATTTTCAAGCTTCGAGAAGAAAAGCTGATTTAAAATTTGAAATCATTAATGGGTGCAAATTTTATCTTTTTTTTTTTTTACATATAAAATGTTTTTCATTCATTAATTTTTTTTTTTTTTTTAGTTTTCAAACTTCAAGAAGAAAAGTTATTGTTAAAAATTTAAAGCCCTTAATGTGTGTAAATTTCAACCTAAGATTAACATCAAAACTCAAATAGATGTTTATTATAATGGAAAATCAAGAACAAATGAAACGGCTGAGAAGAAGCTTTGGATTTGTTTTGCATGTTTGATTGATTCTGATGTCAGGATCTGATCAGCCGAAGGATCGTCCGAGTCTAACTCTCTTATGATCGGGTGGGACTGACCAAATAGTATTAGAGCCTCTCATCTGCAATATTAATATCTGTGTTTGAATAAAACAAAAAAATAAAAATAAAAAAAAGCAAGAAAAAAAAGGAAACAATGCTAAAAAATCTCAGCGTTGTCGTTGTCGACTGTTTCTGAGTTCTTCAGACTTTTGACAGTCAAAGTCGGTTTTCTTCCAGCACATCTGTGTGTTTTTACCGCATTACATTTGACCATCGCTCGAGACGTCAGTGTTTCTGTCTGCGTCACCCTCACAGGGTTCATTTGGGTTGATTTTCTTGTTGTTGTTTTTTGGTCACTATCATCAGATAGTAGTGTTGTGCTCATTGCTCTTCAATAAATGACTTATTCATTCATGGTAAAAACTGTGATATTTGTCTTTTTTTTTTTTTTTTACTAAAGAACAATCCTGATTTCAACCTTTAGTGTCATACAAGTCAGAAGCTAAAGATTTATTTATTTTTTCTAAATCAAACTATATTATATACAGTGTATATTTCAGTCACACTTAGTTCAGTGATTTTCACAAAATTCTATCAATTCTCTAATCCTAACCCTAATCATGTAGTTAATTCATATTACTCGGTACTTAAATGTATAATTACACTGTAACAAGGACACCTTAAAAAAGTGTAACCGAAATGTATAACGTTACAAAATATTTCTATTTCAAATAAATTCAAGATTCAAGATATTTATTTATCACATACATGGTTATATGGAAAACATATGACCAGCAGTGAAATGTAAGTCAGGTCCGCTCCATGGACAGTGCAATTATTTAAGAACACAGACACAAGAAAATTATATATAAATATGGTATGGAAAAAGTAAGATAAAAAAAAGAATAAAATAAAATGCTTATAAAATAAAAATGTTCATGACAGTATACTGTAGACTTAATAAATATTAAGATGAGCAGGATGTGCAAACAGGTTGTACAGGGTACTTACATAGCAGCAATAGAGGTAATAAAGTAAATAAATACAAATAAAAAATTAGAGAAAATGCCGTGTGCTAGTGACAGTGTCAGTATATTCAGTATCTTACTGATAATTAAGTGAAGTCATGTAGAAGTTAAGAGACTGGGTTTGAGTTTAGGAGCCTGAAGGCCTGGGGGAAGAAGGCCCTCCTAAAGTCTTTTACAGTTTTTTTTGCCATCAGGCTACAAGAGCGCTAGATGGCAGCAAAATGAAAAGACAGTTACCAGGGTGGTTAGAGTCCTTAATGATTTTAACAGCTCTGCTTTTGCAGCGTTTGAGGTAGATGTCCTGCAGAGAGGGGAGAGCAGACAAACCCTGAGATGCGCTCAGCTAAGCGCACAACTCTCTGCAGGGCTTTGCGGTCATGACTGGAGCTGTTCCCATACCACACTGAGATACACTAAGTCAGTATACTTTCTATGGCCCCTGAATAGAAAGTTTTCAGGATTGCTGGTGAGACCCTGAATTTCCTCAGCTGTCTCAGATGGTACAGTCTTTGTCTGGCTTTATTAACCTGAGTCTGAATGTGTGAAGTCCAAGTCAGGTCCTCTGAGATGTTACACCGAGGTACTTGAAGCTGCTCACCCTCTCCACAGGGGTCCCGCTGATCATAAGAGGAGTGTAAGGCTGCTGTCTCAACAATCAGCTCTTTAGTTTGCTCACATTCATAGAGAGACAACTGTCCTGGCACCATGATGTAAGTTTCTCTACCTCATCCAAGTATGCGGCTTCATTGTTGTTGGAAATGCTAAATCTGAAATAAAAATGAATTAAATAAAATCTAATAAAAATATGAAAAAAAAAAATTACTAAAACTCTAATTAAAATGAAAATTAAGCCGTAAAAAAAAAAGTGCATCTTGTAATATTTTCAACAATAAAATACTGAGGCATTTTTAGAGGAAAAAGTCTCATATAAGCAAAGATTAAAATAGTTTTTCAGATATATAGTCAAACAGCATTTGTTCACTTTAATCACAAAAAAATATATATATATTACAAGCGTCTGTATCTGCTACTGAACTAAAACTGAATTAAAAATTAATTTTTATTTATTTAAAAATGAATGTTTAAAATACAAAATATATAATTACTCGTGCTATCAAATCGATTAATTGTGATTAATCACATCTAAAATAAGAGTGTGTGGTTAAATAATATATGTGTGTGTATTGTGTATATTTATATGTATATATAAATACACACTCATACATTTATATGTGACCCTGGAGCACAAAACCAGTCAAAAGGGTCAATTTTGGGAAATGTAGATTTATACATCATCTGAAAACTGAATAATCTTTCCATTGATGTATGGTTTGTTAGGATAGGCTTCACTGTAAGTCGCTTTGCATAAAAGCGTCTGCTAAATGCATAAATGTAAATGTAAATGAGGCCCAGAACCACAGTATCATCAGCAAATTTGATAATAGATGTGGAGCTGTGGGAAGACACGCAGTCATGTGTGTAGAGAGAGAAGAGCAGGGGACTCAGGACACAGCCCTGTGGGGCTCCTACGTTCAGGGTGATGGAGTTAGAGGTGAACTGGCCTACTTTCACCACTTGAGGTCTACCGGTGAGGAAATCAAGAGTCCAGTTGCAGAGTTAAGAATTCAGGCCGAGGTCCATGAGTTTAGAAGCTAGCTTGATGGGGACTACAGTATTGAAAGCTGAGCTATAGTCGATGAATAGCAGCCTAGAAATGCTGTTCTTCTGCACTTTCTACTCATCTGTGAATCCTAAAAAATAAAATGGTTCACGGTCTCCACAAAATATTGTGAGTGTTTTCAACATTGATAATAATCAGAAATGTTTCTTGAAATTAGCATATTAGAGTGATTTCTGAAGATCATGTGACACTGAAGACTGGAGTAATGATGCTAAAAACCGTCAGCGGTCCTCTGTTAAGTGGATTATTTTGGTGATTTGTGTCTAACACTTTTCTCCGGATCTCTGCTGGCCATCGGCTGTTCATGTTTGCATCTTATCGGATGACATTTGGCTTTCCATGACTTGAGAGGAGGATCAGGGCCGTCAGATAAGGAGTGACATTCAGAGATGATGCTGACAGCTGCACTGAAGAGCTCCATGTTAAAACAGAAAGCACCCAAACAGCAGCTTCACGCTCAAACTCACACAGAGTCGATGAGTTTCTTTCAAAGCACCAAGAAACTTAGTTTTCTGCCTGAAGAAATAAACATTTTTGATAAATCAGTTAAAAAGGTCACAGCAGTTCTCTACTGGGTTTTCTTCCAAAGTTGAAATATAGAAACTAAAATGTCCTTAAAATGAAACATTCAAATTAACTGATTAATGGTACTGTCAAGCTGATTAACTGTGATTAATCACATCTAAAATAAAAGTGTGCGGTTAATATATTTGTGTGTACTGTGTATATATAAATACACACACACGTATATACATTTAAGAAATATATATATATATATACACACACACACACACACACACACATACATGTAAGTATTTCTTAAATATTTAAGTCGCTGGGGTATATTTGTAGCAATAGACAACAATACATTGTATGGTTCAAAATTATTGATTTTTCTTTTATGCCAAAAATCATTAAGATATTAAGTAAAGATCATGTTCCACGAAGATATTTTGTAAATTTCATACCATAAATATATCAAAACTTAATTTTTGATTAGTAATATGCATTGCTAAGAACTTCATTTGGACAACTTTAATGGTGATTTTCTCAGTATTTTGATTTTTTTTTGCACCCTCAGATTCCAGATTTTCAAATAGTTGTATCTCAGCCAAATATTGTCCTCCTAACAAACCATACATCAATGGAAAGATTATTTATTCAGCTTTCAGATGATGTATAAATCTCAATTTCCCAAAATTGACCCTTATGACTGCTTTTGTGCTCCAGGGTCACATATAAATGTATGAGTGTGTATTTATATATACATATAAATATACACAGT
>NC_056617.1:2408279-2423279 GCF_018340385.1 Cyprinus carpio | reverse complement strand
GTGGCTTTCATTCTTCTGTGGAGCATGAAATGAGATGTTGAACCCTCATATTTAATATGCAAAAGCCTCTAAACGATCAAAACTTTGCTCTTTTAGTGTAACTGTACAAGCGTCCAGCTTCAGCTCGACTGATTTTGATCAATAAAAGGTCAGAATAACTGCAGTAATATCTCCAGATGAACTCTTCCTGGACTGAAGCAGCTCAGCTTTACTTGATTCTCCATCAATCATGTTTCAGGAGTCCCTCAAATCCTGATCATCAGGATCTTTTTTTGAGGAGCGTTTTGTTTCCAGAAGCTTTACTTTCACTGTTCCTCAGCGGAGGAAATGATCTTCACAAGCCTCCAGAACATCTCAGGATTATTTCTTCATCTCTCAATCACTGCATTATATGTTTGGATCATTTCCATCTCATCTTATTATTGGAGATATAGAGTAAGGACTGATATTTAGATCGGTTTTGAAAGTATCTGCTCCACTGTTATAAACATCAAATTTATTTATATGACAGAATCTGAATTTCATCATAGAAATACCAGCATCTTCAGCAAATTGCATATTTTTGCTTAGTTTTTTCCTTCATATTCTCACTGTATCAGACTATATGAGCCATAAAAGCCTGATGCATCAAATCATCCAAAAACCTGAATTACATTTTTTTTTTCTTTTACATTTTATATATTTGTTATATTTTTGATTATTATTTTTTATTGTATTTAAATTGATGGGAGTTAAATTGTATTTAAATTACTATCTAATCTATTATCTATTCTAGTATTATATATATTATATATATACTTATATATATATATATATATATATAGATAATCATATAATATATATATATATATATATATATATATATATATGAATGAATACACACACACTAAACTGAACTGAAGTTCTTCGGAAGTCATATGATGCTTTAATGGTGCTTTTGCACGTTTCGAAGCTTTTCAACACAACATTGTCACAGAAGAAGTAAAGTCACACAGGTTTGAAAGCACATGAATGAATGTGAGTGATTTCTTTAAAGCCAATCTGATGCACAAATGCATGTGCACACAACTTTAGCACCATGTTTATTTGATTAATGTGTCATTTGTTCCACGCTGACTGTTTCTGCATTTATTTTTAGGACTGCATTTAGTTTTTTTTTAAGGGAAGACACAAGCGTACTCAATCACATGCAAGAAAAAATCTGGACGGAAAGACTGAGAGGGAAAGTCAAGAGGCGAAGAGGATGCGGATGTTTTTGGATGTATACGGTTGGAATGTAAGCCGGGGTAAAAGTGCATTTGTTTTTTAAACGAGGGCGGCACTTATGACTTGTCTCAGTCTGAAATCACCCTCGTGCACCGGCTTTATCCTCCGAGCCGCACGGGTTTAAGCTAACCTAGAGTCCAGCGCTGCCGTCGGGATCACGGCTGCTGAGAGGTCAGAGGTCAGAGGTCAGGGTTTCTGGCTGGCGAAGAAGGCCTTGGTCTGAGCGCAGGTGGGGTTGACGCAGAGCGGACAGCGGAGGGTGAGCTGACGGGAACACGGCTCGTTGGACTTCAGATGGGACTGAACCAGATCCGCCAGCGCCTGAGAGAGACAGCTAGTGAGAACACTACATAGACAGCACCCTACAAGCTAGAACACAACATGATGCCTGCTTCTAAGATGCCTTGATTATAAAAATAAAAAAAAAATTAATAAAGAAAAATTAATTATTACACATAAATATATATATATTTTTGTCCATATATATATACATTTATAATCTATATATAATATATATATATATATATATATATATATATTTATATATATATATAGATAATATATATCATATATATTATAGTAGACACACACACACACACACACACATACTAGGGGTGTAAAAAAAAAACTAAAAAATATATAGATTTTTTTTTTATTAAACAATTGTTTTCTGAACAAATTGTTTTTCCTTAAAATAATTTTTACTAAAAGGTTAGAATTAACAACAGAACCCAAACTTAAATTTAATTACTATTTATTTTTAACCATAATAATCAACACTCACATTAAAAACTTGTATGCAAACATGTAAATTGCACTCAATGCAGTTTTTAAATTAACTTCTACATTATACAATTCCTATTTGTTGTTGAAATATAATCATTTAAACAGTGGCTGCCATAACTTTTATTTAAACATACATTAAATAATTAAGACATCACTAACAGGTTAAGTAAAATATAACATACAGTATATCTGAAAGCTGAATAAATAAGCTTCCATTGATGTATGGTTTGTTAGGATCTGACAATATTTGGCTGAGATACAACTATTCTTAAAAAAAAAAAAAAAAAAATCTAAATATTGAGAAAATCACCTTTAAAGTTGTCCAAATTAAGTTCTTAGCAATGCATGTTAATCACTTATTAAGTTTTAATATATATGAAGAAATATCATAAAACATAAAAGAAAAATCTATCATTTTGACCCATACAATGTATTTTTGGCTATTGCTACAAATATACCCCAGTGACTTAAGACTGTTTTGTGCTCCAGGGTCACATATTTGTATGTTGCATATTTTATGTATACGAGTGCGTTGTTAGTTTAACAACATGCAAATGTCTAACTCTGTTGAAATGCATTGCTAGATTGCTCAGATCAACCACTTTTGAGCAACAGAGCTAGTGTGTGTGTGTGTGTGTGTGTGTGTGTGTGTGTGTGTGTGTGTGTGTGTGTGTTCTGTGCAGTCAGCTGAAGTCCTGATTGATTTCAGGGGTTTTAATAAACTCAGCGGGCCGCGGGTGAAATTCTTAGACACACACTGATGAGTTTAACACACAGCAGAAAACTAACCACCGTTAACTCCACCACAAACCAACCTTTTTTCACTCTCTCACTGATTCTAAACGAATGTGCTGTTTTTACAGAGAAAATCATTAACACTGTAACCTAAGCTGATTATAACATAAACATACAATGATATAAACACATTGCTATCATAACCTGAACAACAACCCATAACAACAATAGATTCCCGTTCAGAGATTCGGCTCGTCTGATGTTCTCCACGCCGCACTGAAACACAGTTCAGTCAACATTACAGCATCTGCAGAAACACTGTTACATCTGCTTGACTCGCCACATACACACAAAACTACACTTTCATTAAAACGTGTCTAATTGCATGATCAAGTATGTGTTGATCGACAAAAACAATCTAGTTTTATGCTTTTGTGTTGTGTTCACTGTTATTTTAGTATCACTGAGATGCTATTATAGTGTTTGTGAATATTTCTAATTAGATTTAATTTTTATATTTTGTTTTCATTTTAGTTTTAGCTAAAGTTTTAGTCATTTTGTTGAGTGTTTTTGCCATTTTTATTAGTTTTAAAATATTTTACTTTATTTAGTATTGGTTATTTTAGTACTAAACAAAAAATGAGAAATTATGCACATAGCTGAATTTAAATTATTTTTTTACTTCTAAGAAACCTCGACTTAGAGAAAAATTCAAATGGTTGATGAAGGCAAGAAAATAAAATGTTATATTTAATACAAAAAAAAGAATAAATAAAAAATAAATGAATAATTTTCCAATTTTAAATACATATATTTTATTATAGATAGAGATAAAAAAAATGAATAAATAAAAAATAAATTAATAATCTAAAATTTTTAAATACATATTTTATTATAGATAGAGTTAAAGTAATTATTATATAAGATAAAAAAATTCATAATTTCATATTATAATATAGAATTATTAAAAATTTAAGTAATATGTACACACATACTTTTTTCACAATATTTTATAATACATATAAATTTTTCAAGAAAATTTTATTTTAGTTAATATTTATTATTCTGCAAGTTATAAAATATTTAATTTTTGTTTTTATTTGGCCATACTAATCCTGGTAATGTTATTGCTCAAATGTGCACTGACGTTTTAATATTTTTTTAGCTATTAACCAACACACTCAAACAGCAGCTCCCTACATCTGCTGGAGGCCCGGCGTGAAGCGGCACACATCCAGAAGATCAGAGAGGAGACCGGATCAGATCAGACCCCTGCTGCAGACGGCGGCCCCGGGGCCACAGATCGATGGACAGGTGAGAGGAACCGGCAGAAGAGACTCACGCTAATGCTAGCCTCAGGCCAAACACACACACACACGCTACACCGCATGAGTCTGGGAAACACACTCACACTCTTCAGAAGCCAAGCACTGATCGATGAGTCTCAGATATGAGAGCAGAGGTCAAAGGTCAAAGATCGCTCAGCTCACCGTTAATAACAGACACTGCAGTGATGGGAAACTACTAACCTACAGTACATCACTCTCCAGACTGCACCAGTACAGCAGGACACTCACTGATCTCTGTCCTGTACTGTAGCAGACCGAGCCACTGATCAAACTGACTCTCCTCGTGTCTGAATCATTTCAGTGAATCAGTTCATTCAGTGATTCATATTCATTTCCCAGCTCAAACAGCAATTCACAGATTCAATAATATATAATTATTGTTACTATTATCATAATAAATCATTTAAATTTAGCATAAAACTATTGGTTCAAGCTGATCTAAAATATTATATATTAATCATTTAATCATATATATATTTAATATATAACATTTTTTAAATATGAAATTAATTTAAAAATTATGTATGTATGCATGTGTGTGTGTATATGTATATATATATATATATATAAATAATTCTTATTGTCTATTATTACAATTTTAATAATTAATGAGTGATAACTTATATTTTTAATTATATGCTAAATAAATAATATTAAACTTTATTATGGATTTGATCTGTAGGGAATGCATGAACAACAAATCGAATAAAAATGTAAGTTACTTTGGATAAAAGCGCCTGCCAAATGTAAACAATATTATAATATGAAATTATATGATAAATATATACAAGAAGACATTTATACAATATATTATGTGTGTGTGTGTCTGTATATTATATATATATTTTTATCATATATATATAATTTTTTTAATATAGTTTAACCGTTGACCACTTTATATAAAGTCACTTGACTGAAGTGTTATGCAACTAGAATCTTAATTCATCAAACAGACGCGCACCTCTTCCCCGAGAATCTGCGAGTACTCGATGTCCAGCTCGTGCAGTGTTTCGATGTGGTCGCTGGTGAAAGCGATGGGCACCAGCAGCAGGTTCTTCTTCCCGCGCTGACAGAGGCCCTTGATGACCTCATCAGTCTGCGGCCCCAGCCACGCCATCGGCCCCACCTACAGGAGCCCGGCAGAGACACAAACCACCTTCAGTGGATCTGAGTGCAGTTACAGCACATCACCACTAGAGGACTCTGTTCACCAGCTGCTCTTCATGGTCATGAACACAATACTTTCACATAAAGAAAACAAAACCGTGTTTTTCCATTTTGAAAAATTTATATATATGTCTTAAGGGTCAATTTTTTTGAAATTTTTTCTGATTTATACATAATCTGAAAGCTGAATAAATAAGGATAGGATAGGATTGTTAGGATAGGACAGTATTTGGCTGAATCTGGAATCTGAGGGTGCAAAAAAATCTAAATATTGAGAAAATAGCCTTTAAAGTTGTCCAAATGAAGTTCTTAGCAATGCATATTACTAAACAAAAATTAAGTTTTGATATATTTATGGTAGGAAGTTTACAAAATATCTTCATGGAACATCATCTTTACTTAATATCCTAATGATTTTTGGCATAAAAGAAAAATCGATAATCTTGACCCATACAATGCATTGCTGGCTATTGCTACAAATGACTGCTTTTGTGCTCCAGAGTCACATATTATTTCTGATCGTGACCTTTGACTGCCAGACGAGTCTGTATGGGTTACAGTGTCCTAATCGGTCCATCACCCTCTGAACCGTCGCACCAACTTCCTGTGGGTACGGATCGCCCCGGTTCACCACCTAAACACACAATTAAACCCAGCACGGGTTTGATTATTACCTTTTATTCTAAACAATGAATAACACTCATAATGCATTCAGGTTCAATCTGGACAAAGATTTCTTTTTTTTTTTTTTTTACATTTTTATTTATTTTATTTATTTTTTTTGTAAGGAAACAAAACTTTGCAAATGCTTTAAGACCCTCAAAATACACATTATTATTTTTATTTTTTTTTACAAATATTTTTTTAAGAGATTTGGACCCAGGTATGTATGGAGTACCTTTAGGTGTCAAAAATACTTTTGCAAAATTAGATTATTAAGTTATATATTTAGCCTTTTCCCCATATCTCACACACTTTTGGAGGGAATTTTGTTGATAATCATGAATATGTACGTTGTTGATGAACCACTGCAGCATGAAAAACTGAACACTTTTTCATCTGAAAGTGAACATTTATGTAAGTAAAATTAATTAATTTACTTCGAATACTTTTCAGAGTAATATTCATTTTATTTGGTTATAAATAAATATGTAGATTTCATAAATTTAGACTGTTTTTGAGGAATAATGAGTTTAAATTAAATCACATTAATTCTGGTAATTCTCAGATTATTTGTTCATACAATGATCTATTCAAATAAGATTTCTCATCAATATTGAAAAAAATATATATAGATTTTTTATCAGTTTTCTTGTAGGGGTTCATGTGTAATTTAAATTTTTTTTTAAGGAATCAAAAAGGGGGGAAATGCAGCAACTTTTATATTTTTTCACATAAAATAAAATATGGTTTTAGTTTAAAATATAATTTAATATTTTTTTTTACTTTTTTTTAATATTATTTAAAATACTGAAAAATTATATTACTTAAATTATTAATTTATGAATGTTTTATAAAATAACAACTCCAAACATTTACTATGTGAAAATAATATTCAGCTTTTGAATGCAGGGATAGACATATGCAGACGGTGATAAAGACTGAGGTGAGACTCACAGACAGCGGCAGAGAGTGAGCGGAGAACAGAATCACCACGTCGTCTCTCTTCTCTGCAGGAAACTTCTCCAGCTCATTACCAACATGCTCAGCAAAACACTGAAAGACACCAGACACACATCATCAGAACACGCCTGACTTAATCACTGCTAAAGTAACGACGACTGCATGTTACAGGACAGCAAACTAGAGAGGAATCAATAATAATATAATAAGGAAAAAATCAATGAAAATGTCTTAAAATATAAAAATGTCTTAAAATCCAAAATGTAACATTATATGCATATAAATAAAAAAAATATATATATATTTTTAAAACCTGACAAAGTCAGCTTCACTCTACAGTTACACAAGTGTGTTTTTTTTTTAAAGAAATAAACACTTTTATTCATCAAGGCTGCTTAAATTTGATCAAAAGTGACATTTATAATAAAACAACATTACTATTTCAAATAAATGCTGTTCTTTTGAACTTTCTATTCATCAAAGAATCCAGAAAAATAAAATGTGTCAATTTCCACAAGAATATTGGGCAGCAAATCATCATATTAGAATGATTTCTGAAGATCATGTGACACTGAAGACTGGAGTAATGATGCTGAAAATACAGCTGCGCATCACAGAAATAAATTACACTTTAACAGAGATTCACATAGAAAACAGCTGTTTTACATTGGAATAATATTTTACTGTTTTTACAATATTTTTGTTTAACTAAATGTAGCCTTGGGGCAAGAAATTTCTGCTGGTGATTTACTAACAATGCTTAAATTAAAGAACACAGACGCATCATCTCATTTCCATATCGACCAACGCAGCATACCAAGTGCAGAATAAAGAAATTAAGAAGACACAGTACGCTGAAAAGAACCGGAGGCCAAAAAATTAAGGTTTGCTAGAAACTTTGATAGACTGGTATTCCAAGTCGTCTTTTATTTCCTGAAGCAAATTAAAAATAACAAGGCTCGGCAAAAGATGTGTTCAGATAATGTCTTCTTCTGGTGTGGAGAAATCCTCTTCCTTCTACCACGCGCTCTCGGTTCTCTGAAACAATAACTGCAGCCATTTCAAGAGCAAAACTGTTTAAGACATGCTTTTTTGGGCGTTAAATAATAGAGCAAATACAAGTAATCTGACGAGCGCAAGCGAAAGCAAATCAAGTTGCGTGATTCATTTTTAATACACACCTCCCATAAACTTTGCGTCTGAAAGGGAAACTCCTACTAATGCATCAGGTGCAAACATAACTGTGTCCACAGCTTTTCAGAGCTGATTCATTACAGTGCATCTTTAGTAAATCCTGACAGTATTTTTTAACGCCAAAACATGTTTAGGCTGGCGCAAGCTGTTACTAAAACTGAGAGACTTCTTCACAAACATTTAAACATTTGCACATGTACATGCACTACCAACACAGAACAAGAGCCTTAACTGATTATTCTAATTAAGAACATGCACTGGTTTAGGTAAGAGTGTGTGTGTGTGTGTGTGTGTGTGTGTGTGTGTGTGTGTGTGTGTGTGTGTGTGTGTGTGTTACCTCGACCAGGAGCGGGTGTGTCGGCCACCTGTCAATCACACTCCAGCGCATCTTGGGCCTGTCGCTGCGACTGCTGTAGTATCTGTAGATGGCGTTCAGACTGCTGCCTGATCACACACACGTCACACAGAGGATCTGATTAAAACTCTTTGGAAGGATGAAGCTCACAGATATGTCTGGAGCAGCGAGTGTGACCTGTGGTGGAGCAGCTGTATTGTGGGTACTGCGTGAAGGCCACGGCTCGCTCCACTCCGTCCTTCTCCATCTGCTCGATGGCCTCCTCCGTCAGAGGATGAACGTACCGGAAACCGATGTAAAACTTATGAGGAGCTGCGCACACACACACACACACACACACACACACACACACAAAACAGATGGTCATTCATTTTAGTGGCACATTTCATCTTATTTTGTCTTTATTAAGCACTGGTTTATTTAAAGTTAATCTCTTTTTCTTTGTAGCTTTTTCTTAAATGTGTTGATTGCTAGATGCTTGTCTTATTCTGCACACTTTTTTATTTTGCACAATTAATGTTTTAATTATTATTGTTGATATTACCACCTTTTATTGGAATTTTTATTATACAATTTAGTTAATAATAATAATAATAATAATAATAATAATAATAACAATAATAATAATTATTAATAGTATGACTATTATTACACTAATTTATTGTTATTGTTATATTATTATTATAATACACTTTTTTTACTGTAAAAGTTAATTCTTTGGTTAAATTGTCTGTTTATTTGTTCATTTAATGTGATGTTTTGGGGTGAAATTCAGGCATTTTGCTGTAAATATATCTGAGCAGATTACCACTGATGATTTTTTTTAATGTATTAATTTTTGCTACATTTTTTTTTATTGCAATTTGTTTGATTTATGCTAAACAGTTGTTCTTATTTATTTATTTTATTTAGCACTTTATATTGCACTGCATTTTTTATTGGAGATTGATTAATTTTATTGGATTTGGCTTGTGTTCCTTGCATATAATTATGTATAATTAATTGTTATTATCATAGTAAGTACATGTAACGTGTAACAAGGACACCTTAAAATAAAGTGTTACCAACTACTGTCTTATGTATACAGTTATTTTACTGTAAACAGAGCTAATGTATCAGTTTATTTGAATACGTGATGATTTGTTTTTAAATTCAAGTATTTTGTCTGTGTATGTATTTCATGAGCAGGTTACTGATAACATTTCCACATTATCCTTAAGTACTGGATTTATTTTTTTTTTTTTGCAATTTATTGTTGTTTTTTTTGATTGCAACTTTTTTGTTCACTCTGCAAAGTTGTTTTTATTTTATTTTGCATTGTTATTTTTATAGCTGATATAGTGACATTGTTTTCTTTGTATTCTGTATACAGTTTTCTGTAGATTTACAGTTCATTTATTTGTTCGTATGATGATTTGGGGCTAAATTCAAGCATTCTGTTGGAAGTATTTCAGGTTACTGTATTAATTTATGAGCTTATTGATGTTTTGGGATGACATTAGAGCAAACCAAATCTTGTCTGTACAAGAAAAACCAGTAACCTTATGAAAAGAGGCGTATGGTGCTTCTGAAACAGGAAGCTGTTGGATTATCAGAGGTGTGTGTGTAAGAGGCGTGTGTGAGACACTCCTCTGAGCTTCATCTATCACTCACACACACACTCACATACACACACACACACACACACACACACACACACACACACACACTCCAGGTTTATCAGCACTCAACACTGACTGACAACAAAGAGGACCGTTTGTCTGTTTCACTCTGATTATTTTATGATCCGTTAAAAAAGTCACTCGATGCTTTCAGACTCTTTCAGAGCTGCGTTTGTCTTTTTGATGCCAAGGACCCCAAATACGATCATCCTCATCTTAAAATTTAAGAGGCAGACATATATTTTTATGCATAAAAACCAAATTTATTGCTATAAATAAAAAATAATACTATAAATACATGTAAAATATTATTTAAAAAATATTTATATACTACAGTACTGTACTGCTAAATGTACTATTTATGTAAATATAGTTTTTTATTATTAATTTAAATATTACAACATTAATTGTATAATAGTAATATATCATGTAATAATATATTTTATTTAATGCAAATAGAATTTTTTTTTTTACTCATTTTTATTCTGTAGTTATTTTCAGAATAAAGTCATTTTAGTTATATATTTAGTAATAGATCTATATTTTCTAATTCTAATGTAATGATATTCAGACATTTTAACTGAGACTTAAGCGTTCATGTACATTTTAGTGCTGCTGTATTCTTAATTTTATTCTTTTTCATTTCGCACTACTCTTATTTTTTTACTGTTGATGTTTATTGTTCACTTAAAAATGACATACAGTTATTGTACTGCAAATTGAGTTTATTTTTTCATTCATTGGTCTATTTAACATGTTTTGGGGTGAAATTACAGCATTTTGTAGGAAATGTTTCACAACCAAATCTGATCTGTGCATGGAAAACTGGTAACCTCATGAAAATTCATACTTTGAAAAATTATTATACTCATTATAGTATATTAATGTGTATAAAATATCACTTGGAAAATATTTCTATGAATATTTCTCAAAAAAAAATTTCTATAACGTTAAAATATTTTTCACTATAGTACTGTACTGTTAGACCGACGTATTATTTGTTTATGCAAAGATATATTTTTTATAATTTAATTAATATTATAATATTAATGTACAATCTAATATAAATAATATAATACAAAGCTTTTTTTATTGTTATATGTAAAATTAATTTAATTTATTTCTATTTATTTTAATCTTTATATATTTTTTCTTTTTTATTTCTTTTTTTACTTAATATTTCTTTTATATATATATATATATATATATATATATATATATATATATATATATATATATATATATATATATATATATATATATATATATATATATCTGTGGCAAGCACCTTTTTTACATTTTCTATTTATTTGAATATATATATATCATATATATATATATATATATATATATATATATATATATATATATATATATATATATATATATATATATTTTTATGTTATTCGTTTCTTTTTTTTTCTTAATATATTTTGGTTTAATTTTCCATTTATTTTAATCCCATTTAGAATAGTATGTGTGTGTTATCTCTGAGTGCATGTAAGCCATGTTGACGCTTGTCTCTCACCCGTCTCGGGACACATCTCGTCCAGCAGTTTGACCATCCCTTCTCCCTGCATGGTGGTCCAGGCTTTGATTGGAGATCCTCCTCCGATCTTGCTGTACTGCTCTTGGATCTTTGGGGTTCGTCTTTTGGCAATGAAAGGGCCGAGTTTACTGCAACAGACATAAAGACACGATTCAGGTTTCTCCTCTACAGAGTTATAATCCCTCCAGGCTTGTTTCTATGAAGGAGCGCTCTTACTTCTGCACAGGAAGCTGCATGAGGTCCGTGTCCATGAAGAGCCGTAAGAGGAAATCATGCACGTCTTCCAGCTTCTCCGGGCCGCCCATGTTCAGCATCAGAATCCCTGTTTTGGGTTTTCTGCAGAAGAAAGGTTTGAGTCGAGCGGATCTCTTGAGACAGACTGAGAAGTTAACTAAACCCAAAGAGACTTCTGCACAGGAACAAGCAGATGAGGACATGTTTCAGAATTTAACACATTTCTTGAATACTTTATAAATGCAAAATAAAGCACAAGAGACTGCAAAGTCTTCAAAAACCACTTTCACGTCTTTTATTATCCAGTTATAAATAATGCATTACTCTGAGAAAACACAAGTGTCAATTTCACTAGTTTTATATATATATATTTTTATATATATATATATATATAGAATATATATATATTATATATAATATATATATATATACTATAGTTTATATATATGGGTTTAATCTTTTATTTATATCTATTTCAGTTTTATTATTTTTAACCATAAACTTAAAAAAAAAAAAACTTTTTTATAAAATGTTTTAAGTATTATTTTTTACATTTTATTTCAGTTAGTTGTCAATGCATCATTTATAATTTTGTCTACATTTAAGTTAAAGAATTGTCATATAAAATTTCTATTTTATTTTATTTCAGCTCTATTTAAATTCATTTTTCAATTAACCATTTTTAATAGTTTTAGTTTACAATAACAACACTGAAAAGCAAAAACCACGAACCACAAAATATTGACGATTGTGCTTTTAATTTGTATTTATTTCAATTATTTCAGTTCAGTTAATTGTCAAGGCAACATTTCTAATTTTTGGTTAAATTTTTTTAAGTTTAGGTTTTCAATCTAATATTTATATTTTATTTTATTTCAATTAAAAAAAGAAACATTTTAATATTTTAGTTTTTTAGTTAATTTTTTTATATTTTTAAACTGAAAAGCAAAAGCCCATATTCATAATTTACTGCAACAGTAAGAAATAATGTGAAAATCCTTTAAAGTGTCATTTGTACATAAACGTTCTTCACTTGTTCTGATGATCAAAGCCTGCTGAAAACAACTAGATCAGCCCTTCCGCTCCAAGGCTTCAGCAGCAGGTGTTTTCCACAGAAGCAGAGAATAAGCTGTTGTCTGTGGAGTGTGTGAGCGGCTGATTTCCCAGCAGGCTCTGAGTGGATGTTCATGAGGTCAGGAGACGCTGTACCTGTTCTCCTGAGTCTCTGGAGCAGTGGAGCTGGCAAACGCAGCTGCTGCAGCCGTCGACTGCCGTCTGAGGAACACACTCGTGCACAGACTCACCGGCGGACTCAACCTGACCACTGCACAAACATCAAAAACATATTTACACAAACATCATTTCATTTTCTCATTGTGATAATAGTTTTAATGACAATTAATATTATTTCTCCCTGAAAAAAATGCCATTAAAAGTCTTTAATTAATATTTTAGAGCCACAAAATACAAAGCATATTTTTAATCCAATTCCAAAACAAAAATGTATAAAAAGCATATTTTTGAATCCAAATTAGAATGAATATTCGCGAGGATTAGAAAAAATCTGAAATTAAATTAAAAGATAAAAGTGTTGTTTTTAGTAATTCGTTATTTTTTTTTAATACTATAGGTATAGTATTTATTTGTTTTTCAGTGTTAAGTTCAGATTTAAGTTTTTGAGCAAGTTTGACATGTTGTCTTTGTCCATTTTTATATAATTTTTTTTTTTTGCGGAATTAAAACATTTTCTATTCAACTTTATTTATTTGATTGTTTATAGTATTTTTGCTGATTAAAAAAAAAAATTAATTTTTTTAATATAATAATTTGAGTAATAATATTTTTTTATAAATTTTTTTTTTTTGGATTATGTTGCCGATTGTAATAATATATTTAAATGATCTTGATATATTAATATATATACCAAATATATATAGTATTTTATATCTATATATATTATATATATATATATATATATATATATATATATACATACCACACACACACACATAAATAAATTTTTAGATCCATTAAATCTTCCATTAAGTTTTTTTTGTATTATAGTAATGTAATAATTTGTGGTGAAATATATATTTTTATGCTAAATGAATGGCTTATAATTTTTCTTTACAGATTTTTTTTTTTTTTTTAAATGTGATCTTGCCATATTTTTGTAAGATTTTTATTATTATTTGGCTAGACAGACATACTTACATACAAAAATACATCAAAAACAATAAAAATTTATGATTTTATCACAAAACCTTGACTAGTACTATTATATACAATTAAATGTAATTTAGTCTAAAATACAAATAAATAAAATAAAACATACACATTTAATACATAATAAAAACACAAAAGCATGTATTATATGATAAATATTTAAAAGCACAAGTTATTACTCGTGTTTATTGTGTGGTGGTTGGAGGGCGCTGCAGTAGCGCCGCGCGGCCGCACGGAGTCGCTGTTGGCGCAGTTACGCAAGTTGTAAAAGCGCGTGTTGTGTAACACGATGTTTAACGCCACGGAAACTTTTAACTCCTGCTTTTTGTTGACAATTCGCGCGTGCAAACCTCGTGCTCTCGTTTAACTTCCCACACGTTAATGCAGATATGAAAACATACGCTTTATCTGCGCGATTATTCCGCGAAGAGCTGAAAAACAGGAAAGTCATCGAGACACTTTAACCTTCACGAACAGAGCTGACATAAACACGGCTCATTCCAGCCCCTGCACTGTTCATTCTGCATGATTAATGATAAAGACGATTATATAACCCCCTCGGTGACTGAATGAGCAAAAGCCATCACTCTCCTCCCAAAACCGCCATTATTTCCCGCTCTGGCGTAAAGTCTCCTCGTTTCCCAACGGCAGAAAACAGCGAAATGCTTCAACTGCAGAATGAAAGCGCTTCTTTCCCCCCTCCAAGTCTTTCTAAAACGCCCAAAGCGCTTCTTTCCCCCCTCCAACACAATCAAAAACCACCAAAGCAAGAAGAGGGGAAGAAAAAGCTAAACGACGACATGCTTGATGACGTTCACTGGCCCCGCCCCCGCGCACACACCCTCCCAACGCCCA
>NC_056617.1:2404454-2407279 GCF_018340385.1 Cyprinus carpio | reverse complement strand
ACTTTATTGAAAAGGCTTTTACTTTAATAAAAAGTAAAAAGAAAAAAAAGAACTGCACAGCTTAAAATGATACGAGGTACTGGTCAGGAAGACATCAAAGCTGCATAAAGAGCCATACATCTCACACACTCAACAATATATTCTCATAATCATTTATTCTCATAAGATTTTGTACATTTATGGAGTATTTTATAAAATTTGCATTGTTCACACATGTATGAACATGAATATTAGCATGATAGTATATTTAATTTGAAAATTAAATCATACATTATATTAATAGTATTTTTGTAGCCTAATGACCAAACAAATCTTAAAATCTTTAAATGGAATTTTATGTACCAAAGTATAACAATCAACAACTTACGCTAAAAACAGCCACTGGTGTGAAAGAGTCACTTGATCAAAGATGATCAAAGTCAATAGATTGTGCTTATTTTGAGGTGGTGTGTGTATCCAGAGTGTGTATATAAATATGGGGGTGACACTTTATAATAATTATAAACTAATAAAGTACTTACAAATCATTAACAAACTTGTTTATTGTAAATTCATATTTTATAAACTATAATACATTAAAATCTATACAAATAGTGAGCTCTTTACTCATTATCACTGTAATTAAAATATGTATTGTTGTTTAATTAACTCATAGTAAAAGGGTCCATGAATAAGTAAATAAGGAGTAAATAATTCTCACTTCTTTAGGTAACAAGTGGGAAAAAATGTAAAAATGTCATTTATAAAGTAGCTTTTACTAAAAACTTTATTGAATATTAAATTGCATTATAGTTTCTAAAATATATACTCCAAATGTTTAATTACAGTGACAACTAATGAAAAACTCACTTCTTTGTATTGAGTCTATTAATGCATTTACTTACAGCTTATAAACTATGAATTAATTATATAAACCAATAGTTTGTAAAATGATTTGTAAGCACTTCTCTTATATACTTATTATAAAGTGTTACCAAATATGGGCTTCTTTTCATTTTAAAAATTCATAGATGTTAACTGGACGCATAAAAATATTTTACCTGAAATCAAATGAGTTTTGTTGATGTGGATGTCTGATCGCTCTGCTGGTGTATCTTTGTGTGTGTGGGGACTGTAGATGAACTACTTAAGGGGAGGAGCTTGTGTCATAAGGAGCTTTGCTTTGTACTTTTAAGAATTATGTAATATGCTTGGCAAATGCCTGGCAAAAATCCCCAGGGCTTTTGAGCATACTGATAGGTAGTAGCATCAGTAAACATGATGGAATTTTTATGTATCTTGTACAGCCTTGAGTTCAATTAGCAAAACTTTTTTACAAATCTTAAAAAATCATTTATGAGCGGATGATTGTAACATTGATCAAGGGAGCATCAGTCAAGTACTACCAAAAAAAAAAAAAAAAGAATCTACACTGGGCTGAGGATTAACTGATAAAGTACCTTGAATGCAATCAGTGTGTGAGCGGTCTGGGAAATAATAATAATACACATAATAAAAGTAGATGCAATAATGTAATATAATAATGAATAATAATGTAGATGGGGTTCTTGTTTTGAATCAAGTTCTAGATAAATCTGCAGCAATAAATGCCCTAGTTTCATTACTCTCAGACAGGAAAAAGCAGGCAGTTTTACCAATAGTTGCTTTGAAATTTTACGTTACTGCTTGTCTATGGTGAGGAGATTGCTTTGTCTGACATGAGCAAACTGCAGTAATGTAATACTTATACACCAAGCTTTTAGGCTACATTGCATGAGCAAACTGTAGATAACTATAGCATACAGCAGGGTCGCAACCTGACGGCTGCCCAGCGTACAACAATGGCACGCAGTAGAGGGATAATCGCCAAGTGCTTGTTGCAGAGAAAAACTGCATACTGGACGTGAGATTTTGGAGGTGTAATAACTTCTCAGTCACACAGCCTGTTAGGAGCTATAAATACTATTAAAATGTGAGAATTATAATAACTTCTCAGTCACACAGCCTGTTAGGAGCTATAAATAGGTGCACTTAAGATCAAAGCCTCAGTGGTCTAAAAGCACTCGCCAATGTCAAAATGGGACAGATGGCCAATCAAATCAAAGTAGGCGTGGTTTACTGTTCACAGAAGCAGATGCGTGAAGCTAGCTAGTTTAGTTTTAAAGGAGTCATATCAAGTTTTCTTTTCTCTTTCTCTTTGGAGGCCTTACAAGCCTCTTTGGTGCATAGCATAGGTGATCGGTAACACTTACGGCCAAGTTGTTCCATTAGTAAACAAAGAAAGTTAATGTATTACCTAACATGAACAAACCATTAACAGTACATTTCTTACAGTATTTATTAATCTTTGTTAATGTTAATAATGAAAAGAAGAGTTCATTGCTAGTTCATGCCATCTGGCTAAAGTGCATTTACTTCAATGTTAACAAAACACAACTTTTTGATTTGGACAATACATTAAACAAGTTATACCAATAAACTAAGATTAATAAATGCTAGCCGATTGTTCTTATCACGCATCCAAAGTAGTAACTAACATTAACTACTGAACCTTATTCTAAAGTACCAGAAGATCTTTAAAGCAAAGACTAAAGTCTCAAACCCAAAGAAATATTCTTTATAAAAAAGTTAAGACCTGGTCCATGCCCTACTAAAATGCCTCATTTAAACACACCCACATGTCTACGCCATGATGTAGGAAGATTTCCATTAACGCCGCCCAAAATGTTCACGCAGCGTAACCTTTAATTTCACTGCTGCTGCCGCCATGTTATGGAGATGCTGTTTGTTGTGAAAAGGATAATACTTCGTTTGGCCTTCCATAAGAGGACACAACTAGAAAATCA
>NC_056617.1:2367291-2403582 GCF_018340385.1 Cyprinus carpio | reverse complement strand
TATATATAATCATGCTGATATTTGAAAGGAAAAAAACACTTTCCATGTTATAATGATTTACTATACTAATGCACTTTACTAATGCATTTTAACAGACTGAATCAGGCAGAACGCAAAGCGCGCGCGCACTAGTCTCTAATCTACTGTAGTCCTACATCGCGGAACTCTGTAGGAGTGTTTGGTTTGGTTTTTGGCAAAATACTGATAATATCAAATTGCACATCGTTAAAACAACAATTACAATATTATCGCAGATCGCACACCCTGCACAACTGTCTTTTTGGCTCATTTTAGCAAAAGGTTTTGCTTAAATTAGTCAAAGCTTAAAAAACGTTTTTTGTCTATGGTGTGGAGAGATGCTTTGTTTCTTCGACCATACAGACTGCAGTAATGTAAGTACCCGGGGTTACGTCGCGTCCTCAAGCTTAGTAGGTTGCCCCCCATGCAGAGCAAACTGTGAGATAACTATGCATGACAGCAGGGTCGCACCTACCGGCTCCTTTGCCCAACAATGGCATCGCAGAGGGATTCGCTGGCAGTCCGCCATATGCATCTCGTAGAGAAAACTGCAGACTGACTAGATTTTGGTAATACTTAGTCGCCACAGCCTGGTAGAGCTATAAATACTATTAAAGTGTGAGAATTAACTTGCGCTAGTCTACGGATGCAAGCGCACAAACTAGGCACTCAAGATCAAAGCCTCAGTGGTCTAAAAGCACTCGTCAATGTCAAAATGACAGATGGCCAATCAAATCAAAGTAGGCGTGGTTTACTGTTCACAGAAGCAGAGCGTGAAGCGTCAGTTTAGTTTAAAGGAGTCATCAAGTTTTTCCTTTCTCTTTAAGGTGTAACAAGCTCTTTGAATTGCATAAAAGAGGTCGGTAACGCGCACAATAGGTTCCATTAGTAAATGTTAGTTAATGTTAGCTTAACAGCGACTAGAGCCGTGCTCAGAACAATACATTTATTACTGTATTTAATCTTTGTTAATGTTGGTTAATAAAAATACAGTTATTCATTGTTAGTTCATGCTAATTCACAATGCATTTACTAATGTTAACAAAGCACAACTTTTTGATTTGAATAATACATTGATATGTTGAAATTAACATTAACTAAGTCCAATAAAATGCAGTAGAAGGATTGTTCTTGCTTGGATTCCGTTAACTAAAGTAGTTAGCATTAACTAATGGAACCTTATTCTAAAAGTGTTCTAGAAGATCTTTAAGAGGTTATAAAGACTAAAGTCTCAAACCTTAAGAAATATTCTTTATAAAAGTTAAGACTTCGTCCATGTCACTCCTTAAAATGTCTCTGAACTAAACACACCCCACATGTCTACGTCTCACGATGTAGGAAGATTTACAACAGCTGCTTAAAATGGTCAAGCAAAGAAAGAAGGCATAACCTTTAATTCTCACTGTTGCCGCTGCCATGCATGTTGTGGAGAGATGCTGTTTCGTTGTGAATGGCGATAATACTTCGTTTGGCCTTCCATAGAGAGGACACAACTAGAAATCAGTGGTAAAGTTGTATTTACAACACTGTTCCAGGTTCTAATTCAACCCAAATATTCAGATGTTTGCAGCACATTTTTTTTGGAGGACTGTTTCCCTGATCCTGGGAGAAAGAAGACTATAATGCCAGCTGTTCTGACTCACAGCTCTAATAAGCACGCTTACATGTAAAGGGATTTGCCACTGACGCTTCGACGCGAGAGTTTTGAGCAGTGTAGAGTAGTGTTTGTTGTTAAGCCGCGTTTCTCGGATCCACTATATGCAGACATGGTTTTATGTTTACACGGGCGTGATGCTAGTGATGTAGCCGTTCACAGTATAAGTCATTATGGCCAAGTGAATTATGTCCCCACTGGCGTGCAACAAATGGCTTTGTTTGTAATGGGTTTTATTGTTCTTGTCACGCACAGTGTTCTGACCGGGACATGCATCACAGTATGGCAAGGGGTATAACATTTCCGGCTAATAATACTTTGAGGCATTCTGCCAATCACAAAGCACTAGATAGCTGGCCAATCAGGGGCACACACCTCGCTTTTCAGACCGGATGAGCTTTGTAAAAAAAAACAACGCGTTTCAGAAAAGCCGGGGCATAGAGGAGAAAACAGGAATGTGCCAGTATGTGGAAAATACCGTGTTTTTTGAACCTTAAAGCACATAAACACATTTTATTGCCAACTGTACACAAAAAATAATGTTCTTTTAGCAGAGGCGGAAAGAGTAATGTAAAATATTCTACTAAAGCAAAAAATACCATTACATGAAATGAAATTTCGGCCTACCATACAAGCAAAGTACCAGTCAACGCACCTAAGTACAAGTACAAGTAAAAAAGTAGTCTGTTTAAAATTTACTCAGAGTAAAAAATTACTTACACATCTGATCCAGCTAATCTAACTCATATAGGCCTCTAAATCTCAAAAACCAGTTGAAGGAATCAGTTATTTATAATCAGTTATTTATATACATTATATACATTATATAACATTTCGTGTTATTAGTAATATCAACAGTATTCATTCTTTCAAATGCAGAGAAGTTGCATCTGAAGTGGCATTTGCATGGCCTGTTAATAACTGTTTACCGCAGGACATGAATGCATTTAACCTGCAGTCATTAACACATGATATAGAAGACATAAAAATGTTGAGTACTTATTTGAAATTATAAAAATACAAAATAATACAATAAATGTGAAATTAAATCGCCAGTAAGGCCAGTAAGTCACCATAATAAGTGAGCTCACGCTATTGAAACCGAATCGCTTAAACGAAGACCATTCAGAACGAAACACCATCATTCCTCAGAGACGCAAAACTGTGCTATGGTGGTTGGGTGCTGTTGTCGAAAAAACAAGCAATATGGTGTCTAAACCGCAAAGTCTCTTAATTAATGTCTTTGTTTATTGAACTGTTGTTAATATATATATATATATGTTATATATATATATGTTAATATAATATATATATATAAAATCATGCTGATTTTTGAAAAGAAAAAAAACACTCTCCATGTTATAAATGATTTACTATACTAATGCACTTTACTAATGCTTTTAACAGACTGAATCAGGCAGAACGCAAAGCCGCGCGCGCACTATCTCTATCTACTGTAGTCCCCTACATCGCGGAACTCTGTAGAGTGTTTTTGTTTTGGTTTTTTGGCAAAATACTGATAATTCAAATTGCACGATCGTCAAAAACAACAATTACAATATTATCGCAGATCGCACACCCCTGCACAACTGGTCTTTTTGGCTCATTTTAGCAAAAGGTTTTGCTTAATTAGTCAAAGTTTATTTAACGCCCTTAAACTGTCACTCACATTTTTGAACATAGACTTGAAAGTGTACTTTCAAACTAAAATTTTTATAATTCCATGACCAAACAACATTTTATAACATTATATTGAATGTACCATTTTCGTGGTAATGCAAGGTTCTGATTTTAAAATGGGTTTTAAAAGATGAATTTTGAGATTTTAGTTTTCAGTTGATATATCTTTCTGATTATTCTAAGTGTGACAGAGCAAAAGGCCACGAAGAAGACTTTTTTTTGACAAGGTCAGAACTCCTGTTATGATGTTAGATTTTTGAGGGGTGCCTCTTGTCAAAATTAATCTATTAACTTTTTCCTACATCATTTTAACACAAAACATTGGTAAAACATCGATTTAGGAGTCTTGACCTTTCCCAACGATATATAGTTTGTCATGATTAGATAAGGATTTAGTGAAGTAAACGTATGCGTCCCGAATACGGACGGGGTGACAGGTAACAGGTTAAACAACAATGTAAGTATTAACCTTACCTCTACACGCTTGCGAGGGTTGATTGTTGGAGATTTTAAATAAGCTGCTAAGTTGGTCTTCCTCAGCAAACAGCTTAGGCTACACTGCCTATAGAGCATAAATGCCATGGGGTTCAGTTCATTTCCTTCGAGCTCACTTTCAGCAGATAACCTACTGGGTTTCGTTTTCAGCGGTGTCTGCACCACTAACGCCTGTCTGTCCGTCGTCCGTCTGCATCTTTCTTGTGATTTTAGCGCCAGTTTGCTCTCCTGACCATTATTTACTGAAGTAGCTTCCAGGGAGCGATTTTTTTTACTCAGTAATTAATGCGTTTTAAAATGTAGGGAAGTACAATACTTCGAACAAAAATTATACTTAAGTAAAAGTAAACAATTAGAAGATTTTACAAATTACTTGAAAACAGTGATCGGAGGCTACACAAAACGACAGTCCTAACTCAATACCCTACGTTACACCTCCCAGATTTACACCCATTCCTTTGCGCTGTTTGAGTAAATGTCATATTTGAACGTTCCGCCCGGTTACTTTCCAACCTCTGATTTTTAGAACTAACCTCATCACCTATTCTAGTGAAATACCCTTTAACGTTTAAAGAGCGCCAGAAGGAAGATGAAGCTGCAAATCATGTACTATTAGTAAATTTTAAACAATAGTTTTTATGGACAGAAAGGTGAAACTCAAGATCACGACCGCTATAATGCCAGTGAGGCCAACAAGTTTACTTCAAGGTTGGATTTGTGTTTGTGATTTTGTTTTCTCCAAATTTATGGCCATAGTACGGAAGCTCCCTGAACCAGCATGGTGGAGGGGGGAAAAAAAAAGGAAACTTACTCTCGTTCTTATTTAGACTATTAAGTCGTTATTTCGACCATAATAATCGTTATTTCGCATAACTCGTTTATTTCGACATAATAACTCGTGATTTCGACATCATATCTCGTTATTTCGACATAATATTCGTTATTTCGAATAAGTCTCAGTTGTTAAGGCGTGTTAAGTTCAGTATGTAGAGCCACTAGAGGCAGCATAAGGACGAGAATCAGAGAATGCATGGTAGTTATGTTGACTTAAGCACTTTTACAAGTTGGTGCTCCCATTTCTCAGAGGTTTTGGCTTTATTTGTTAACTTTAAAACATCATATTATCGCCTAGTATTTTTGTCAATTTTTGCTACATGTGCTTGACCTTTATTCGTCCCGCCAGAAATTCTCTTTAATAAACTTGGCTTGAAACTGGTTGGCCTACGACACTACAAGGTCCACTACTTGTGGCATTTTATATTTTTATCTGTTATTGCTTGTTGCTGTCGTGATAGAGCCGAACGGATTTGGCAAAAAACAGTTGTGGTCGTACGAATTTGTACAAATTAAACCACCTCGTAACAATATGTACGAATTGCCGGGCGATGGGTTTTTAATCTGACGATTTATTTGCTAGCGGTGCTTACAAAGATAGCTAATACTGGCCAATAAAAATATACATAAAATAATCTTATATATATCACGGCTGCTGCATGTTACTGGACAAAAACAGAAATTACATGTTTGTATTCATAACCAAGGGCCGGATTTCAAGACCCTCAAATTGGGTATGATGCTGCAGCCCAAAAAGGGCCCTACGATTTTCTTGCGGCATTGGTGCATGTGCGCTCGGACACTCAACATACACGCGCACTCCGACCCACCACCCGCTAGAAGTGATCGACGAACCAGCCAGGCTTTATTAAACATGAATAATAATAACGACTTATTATTGTAACAACGTCGAGATTTAACCAGCAAGCCTATGTAATAATCAACATTAAAAAAGCAGATTGTGCCGAAAATGAAAAACACCTAAACCAGATAAAACTTTATCCTATTAGGCATATAACTACTTACTCTTAGCTAAGCTAATCAGCCTATTGCAACCGGCGCGTATTTCCCTTCGATCGTTTCAGTGGAAAGGTCAAAGGCGCGCTGCAGGCACCATGCTCAATGCTCATAAGTGCTCAACCTTTCCGGCCCCATTGAAAGACCAACCTGCAGGCTCTCCTTGTGGCGAGGACTATTTTCCAATCCTTTGAAAAGCTCCGCTCGCCCGGAGGGAAAAAACCCATTGACCAAACCATCATGCACAGATAGATAGATTGCGGGCAACCCCCCCGCAATCTTCGACGTTTGGAAAATGTCTATTTTGAGAAAAATCACCTAACGCATGGCACAAAAAGGCTTCGTTAAAACAAGCTCTGCTGATGCCCTCCCGTTTTGCAACATCAAGTGCGGCATAAAATGCAGACAAACACGGTTTCCTTGTATCAGCTAAATTTGATGAAACGGACTGGATTAAACCAAAACAATTAAAAACCCGGGTTTAAAAAGGTTTGCTGAATGGTTAAAATATTACGCTCGGCTGTATAAAAAAAAAAGATTATTATTTAATTCAGAAATAGACCTAATGCAGGGGACACAAAAAAAATATTAACAAATATTAGGCTAATAAAAACACTCGTTAAAATCATAACCTAGGCCCCGCCCCACCCCAGATCCCGATTTAGTTCCCCCTCACTCCACAACAAAATCCTTTTCAATTACCACAGTATTTAGAAAAAAGAACCCAAGAATTAAAAATATAAGGAAAGCTATAGCAATATTAACGACAAGCCAAAAAAACGAAGTTAATTTAGGGCTTAAAAAACGAAACTGCAAAACCACAAAAATCAAATGTTTCCTCGTATGTATATAGGCGCTATGTTGATAGCCTAATCTTTATGTTTTTCTGTTAGTATTTCCTAATGTGGTCGCAGACACTCTTCTAATATTTAATACAAGTTCTAATTTAAGATAATCTTGTTGGTTTTTTTTATCTCATGGTTAATAATAGGTCGGTTAGGGGAAAAAAAATAACAAAATCTCAAACTTTCAGTATAAGAAATTATTTTGAGGCTAATATAAAGTAAAGGAAAACTGTTCAGCTTCCTCGGGAAAATTCTCCCCGGGCCCACTTTCATCTGGGGGACAGGACTGTATGCACGCCAAGTATCACACAGCACCCACCTCATCCGGGCCCTGTTCATAACCAACTACAACTCCATTGGAATGTCTTTTCTTTTTAGCCTGTGATCAACAACATGCAATAAAAATATGATACTACTAATTTTTTAGCCTTCTCTGTTTATTTATTTATTTATTTTTAAGAATATAACACCGTTTAATGGAAAAAACCAACCCCACATAATAGGCTATATTTATATATAATATTTAATACAAGTAAAATACTATTAAAAACTATTTAAATTTATAGGCTATAGCCTACTTTGGAGATTATGAACTGAATTCCACGCAGTTCCGTGGTTGATAACCGTGAGTGAACTTAGCAGTGATGGTGTGACAAACATTACAGAGTAAAGGGTCCCTGATCTGTAATGTGGTGTCAGACGGAAAAAACCCATCTTGTTTGGTTCTATATGAATTTACATAGGCCTAAACATAAAATGATTATTATTATTTTTCTATTTAAATGTTTTTATTTTAAAAGTAGACATTGTCCTTAGACCTATGGTTGGTCTGTGATGCATGAGCCCTGGTTCATTTCCTGGACGTTTTAGAAAAAAAGTTTCATGTAGAAACCGAGATGGCAGAAAGCACATCCACAGCGGAATGTTGTTGAGGGTGGCTTCCGACCAAAAACTGACGGAGCTGAAGCCATAAGCGGAGTTTAGGGGGGTCAAATGCAATAAGTACGTTTTGGGCTGTTTAATGAATTATTTAAAGTCCCATATCCTCCCGACGTCAGCGGCTATGGTTTTTAACTTGAGAGGACATGAGAGGACTCTCTTTTCGTGATTTTCCAGCTTTAGCAACTGTTAACAAATATTCGTTGAGTTTCTCTTTAGAAACTCGCTTAATAAAAATTGTGGTGGACTGAGTCATTTCGGGCTGAATTGGACAGGCGATTTGAAGCCGATGGCCTTGATTCGCAGTAGTGTGTTTATCCGCGCTCGTGACTTCAGTTGATTAGTTTGATAAAGATTTCAACTGTTTACTTCCAAAGGCAACTTATACATCACCAACTCTCCCTCTTTTATCTGCGCAGCGAGCTCCGGAGTAGCCCAGCTGTTATCTCTTTCGTTCGCGATTCTTAGTGAAGCAACTATGTGCGATCCGCCATATAATCGTGCTACGTCTATTTACGTAACTATTGTTTCTACTACGGGAAACTATTTTAAGATCCCTATGATCCTGCTGCATTAACGACCATGATACACCCGACCGCTCAGAATGTTGGCCACAACGATCTGCAGTGTTTGACCCCGACCCAAATTCAGCAGTTATTATAGGCCCAGTCTGTGTCCCGCATTTCCTGTCGACTGAACCAAGCCATGCCATAATTAAGAATACAGTCTTGGCATGCCAAAATAATTTGCATATTACATATTACGCACACAATAGAACCAGCAAACAGTGCTATACTGTCATCATGAGCCTTCTTCAGCCCGCAAAATTAATTGTTGGTTGGTATTTTACCCTCATGGGAATACAAATAATCATGACAATATTTACAAGTCCAAGCCTGCCATAAAATTTAAGGGGGGAATGACAGTACTACAGAGCATCTGGAAGCAATAAGGGTACTTTATAACAAAACGATTTTGACAGCATTTGGCTGAATGCTATAATCTATATTTTGGGGAATTATGGATAAATAAATATTCACGATATTCCCGCCAAAAATTGGAGTGGCAGCAAGGCTTTACATTTAAGGTATCAGAACAGAGCAACATAACAAATCAGAAGAAAAAAATATTTTCTAATTTTTCTATACAATTACAGGAAAAAGTTTGAGCATTGCCACCAGTATGTTTTTTATTTATTTATTATTTGTACAGGATTATAAAATGTTTATTTTAAATAGTAATGGGGACTGTTTTAGGCTTCCCTTATTATTTAGATATGGGGTTAGTCTGTGATGCAATCCACAATAGCCTGGTTATGAAAAAAATGACTCGCCATCTCATTGGATGTGCCTTTAGAGAGAAATGCACGGTACTGGGGACCATGAAAGGCAGAAAGGGCTATTTTCAATTTGAATATTTTCATTTTAAAGAAGTAATTTAAGTTTTCTATACACACGGTTTTATCATGGTTGTGTGAGGCCAATTCACTGAGTTTTAGGTTCCCATCCCCTGAGTCCCTAAGAAAAAAAAAACAACATTGTGAAGTACTCTGTTCAAGACCGAGACGGCAGAAAGCGGTTCTCGTTTTCTCGTATGTTATAAAAGCCAACCTTGTCGTTGATATTTGTGAGTCCTCACAATAAAACCTACGACCTCCTATCCTTTAAATGATGAATTTACTCTACCCTTATGAGCAAAATTGGACTGCGTATTTTAAGTCTTGTTTCAGCACTGCTAAGCCAAAAAGGGGTATTGAAATCGCGCCGGCGCCCTCCATCAAACCTGCGGGGCTTCCACTCTCCAACAAACGTACTGGATAAGCGAACATAACAGCGCACAATTAACATTGAGGCTCGCGGTTTGGGGCTAAAAATTGGTTCGGTGCTTGAACAGTTAGCTAAAGGATAGATTTATATATATAGATGTTGATGATTTGAGAAGCCGCTAACATTGATGAAAACCCATAATCAATCAAAAGTCATGCCGCTGGCCGCTTACATTTCAAGGAAAAAAGAAAAATCCAAGGGGACTAAATTAAATTTATACATAAAAAAACTAAAAAAAAAACTATTCACGTTTCATTACTACGCAAATGAACTCTTTAATAGCGAAAGAGTCCGTATAGATGTTTGGGGAAATGGGGAACAAGACTGAAAGGGCCTATATTTGAGGACCCTGCAGGGCTTAATCCACTCATCCAAAGCTGTTTTGTTCTCTGTTGTCATCCTGGTGAGCTGCTCTTGATATATGTATTTACATTTAGGTGAGTTTGAAAACATGTGGCACATAGTTCCTGCTATCACTGATTTTGGTCCTCCATAATAAAAATAAAGAGTATATCAAACTCTGTGCGTACCTCTCGGGAAAATTTTACATTTATTTATTTATTTCATAGGCCTGGACTTTATGCGAAATATATTATAGGAAATTTAGTTTGCGTTTCTTAAACAAAACCGAAAAAAAAACGAAAATCAAACCATTTATCATTTTCTCTTTATTTCTTTTTAAGTAGAAAAAATCAAAGACCAAAAGATACCGGACGAAGTTACTTGATTAAAGCATGTTCACACCGAAAACATAATAATTGAGGTGTACAACATGTTCATTGGGGTAAATTCAACGACCTGCCTATGGTCATTTTTTTTTCAGTGTAGGGTTTTCATAATCGTCTGCTCTTATCACGGACAGCACAAACAATAACAGATAAAATAATAATAATATAAGCCACAGTAGTTAGTGGAACCTGTAGTAGTCGTAGGCTAACACGTGCACAGCCAAGTTGATTAAAATAGATTCTGATCGGCGCCAATAAGTCAAGCACATAAGCAAAATATGAAAGAAGACAAAATAATAGGCGTAATATGATGGTTTTAAAGTTGACACAATTAAGAAATCTCAACCAGTCCCCATGTGGATTGAAAGAGCAATAATGGCAATTCGCACAAAACCTCGGAGAACAGTGTAGCACCAACTTGTAAAAGTGCTTAAGGCGTCAACATAACTACAAGTAAGCGTTCTTTGATTTCTCTGTCTTATTCCCCTGTTCCCTGTAGTGGCTCATACCGAACTCTTCACACAAGCCTTAACATAATGAGACTTATGTCGAAATAACGACTTAATATGTCGAAATAACGAATTATTATGTCGAAATAACGACTTAATATGTCGAAATAACGAGTTATTATGTCGAAATAACGAGTTATGTCGAAATAACGACTTAAGTCGAAATAATGAGTTATTATGTCGAAATAACGAGTTATGTCGAAATAACGACTTAATATGTCGAAATAACTTAAGTCAAAATAATGACTTAATATGTCGAAATAACGAGTTATGTCGAAATAACGACTTAAGTCGAATAGACACAAATGAGATAAGTTTGACCTTTTTTTTTTCTCCACCATGCGGTTCAGAGCTTCCGTAATTATGAGAGAGAAAGAGAGAGACTGAGAGAGAGAGAAAGAGAGAGAGAAGAGGCTGTAAGTGGATCTGCGTCTATGTCTCTCTCCACAAACAATGAAGTTTAGTTACTTAAAAAATAGCGATTTTACCCCCCTCGTTGCGAAATATGATGTAGCAATTCAGTATCGATTAATAAAAGTTGTTTCCCAGGCCCTAGCACGCTGTACAAGTTTATGGGCCTTGTAGACCGAATGTTACCTTGTTTGCACAGTGCAATCTCCCCGAGTTTCTACCAGTAATGCGGCCGGTGTGTGTGTGTGCACGCGCATGCAATCCATATTAAAAACTAGGCATATTAATATGAAGCGGTTGATTAACCTGAAGCCGGTTTTTAATGCAGTGGCCTTTGTCAATTAGTAGAGCTGTAGTCAAGTCAAGCGTTTGTCAAGGCAAAGGTCAAGTCCAAGTCAAAAAGTTTCGAGTCCAAGTCAAGTCCAAGTCCAAAGTTTTCACGTCCATCAAGTTTCCAAGTCCAAAAGTTTGAGGTCCAAGTCAAGTCCAAGTCCAAAGGTTTGATCTCCAGTAAAGAACCGAGCAAATGAGAGAAAAAAAAAGATCTCTTGCAAGACAACATACTTAAATAATGGTATGTGATGTCGAGATGGACAGCTATTCCCTATTATAAGAAAATAATTTTACATTGTTATTTGTGATGATCAAAAACCATGTGCGACAAAGTAACAAACTCTGTAGGACAGGGGTCTCCAAACTAGATCCTGGAGGCCCAGTGCCCTGCCAGGGGATTTAGCTCCGACTGGCCCTTAACCACTATATGGACTGTTTCTTGTGTGTGTCTATTAAGAGCTTGATTAGCTGGTTCAAGTGTAATGCATTAGGGTTGGAGCTGAAACTCTAAAGAACTTACCGACCATCTAGGACTGGAGTTCAGAGAGTGTAGTAATCAAATTATTTTTATGTACTTTATTTATTTATCATTTACTTTATAATGCTGCTGTTGCTGCCATTATGTATGTGGTCAAAAATTAAAATGACTGATGCCTTGGCGCAGAACACTACACATGCAAGCTCAGGATTCACTGTACAGTTAAGGCTCTAGTACGAAGGGATACATTTGGCTCACTGGCCGGCACATAAAACACAGCAAATTTTGTCATACTGTTCTAGCAGGGCTTGCATAAACTAGTCGAACTCTGTCGGAAACAATCGACTACTTGAGCATGTATTAACCATAATGGAGTAATACAGCCCTACTTGTCAGACACACATACAGTGGTCTTCAGTACGGCTATAATACATATCGGTTATTCAAAAAACTTTTGAAAAGTTTAAAAAACAATTTATGAAAAAATCCTCTGATACTATTTGCACGAAAATCAAAGAGGCCTATTGTTTTTTATCGTATCATTTAAAAAATGTGTATGTACTGTATAAATACAGAAAGCATTAAAAAGGAGGGGGTGTTGGCACAGTGGTAAACCAGAAAAATTAAAATGGCACGTCATGCTGAAAAGGTTGCCGACCCCTGGCATACAGAGATAACATCACCAAATATCCTAGTAGAAAAAAATAATGTACTGACCCCAAACATCAATTAAACTTAATTTGTATGTATTCAACATCATGCGACACGAAAAAAAAAACGCAAAAATGGATTCAAAACAGACCGACACACACACATACGTTATATGTGTTCTTTGACTCTTCCTAGGCATAATGTCTTTTACCTGTACAAACTGTATTTTCTATCCCTTTACCCTAAACTTACCCCTCACAGAAAACTACTGGCAAAAAAAAAAAAAAAAGTATTAGTAGTATATTTTTTACCCATTTTGGTAAATGTAAATATTGTAACTACACATAAACATTTGTGTCGTCATAAACCACGGATTCAAGTCAAAACACACGTACAGAGACAGAGTTTGAGACTGTTTACCAGTAAGTGACTCAAGTTTTGATCAAGCATTCCTTTTGGTTACACTTTATTTTACAGTGTCCTTGTTCCAGTGTAATTATACATATAAGTATTGATTAATTTTAATTAACTACATGTACTTACCACATGGTTAGGGTTATGATTAGGGTTACTTGCATGTAATTATGCATAATTAATTGTTATTATAATAGTAAATACATGTACTGTGTAACAAGGACACCTTAAGCAATGTTAGCAGGTTTGGTGAAGATATATTGATTATAGATGTGTGAATAACTATTAAAAAAATTACAGATGTAATTGCATGATGGCATTTTCAAACATAAATAAAATGTAAAAACATGTATGTACACAATAAGTGCAATTTATCAAATGACTAATTTAAATAAGTACATAGTAGTTAAGGACAGCTAATATAAAGGGGGTCCTATATTGAATTTGTATAGAATTAAATGGTACATAATTTAGATGTGAATATTGTTTAGTAACATGGAAACCCCTCAAGATATACCAAATAATAAAGAAAAAAAAAAAACATTATTGAGTCACCAAAAGCAAAAATATGAGATAAGTCTTTGAACAGTAGGATCTCCTCACTGTAACTCAGTATCCCTGGGAAGTAACAGACAAGATAACATTTCAAGAGTGCGTTTAAAAAAAAAAAAAAAGTTGAAATGATTATAATATTTAATATTATATTTAACAGTTTAGACGATTTTTCCCTAGTTTTTAGGTATGGTTAAATGGTTTTATAGTGGAACATATTCTGGTTGCTTTGTTCCTTTTCATTCTGCGAGGCTTTGTTTGTGGCGGTTTGTTTAGTGTAAAATTAAAAAAATACCTTTTGGAATAAACTGACTACCACCTTGATTATAGCACTTACATTATCATCACCACTAAATTTTTTTTTAGTTTACGGGTGCCACATTGACCACTGTAGAGTCGGTTGCTGGTGGCTTTGCGGGCAAATCCTGAGGAATAAGACCAGGCGGGCGGGCGCTGAAGGATGGGGAACGCCAACCGGGCTGTTCAGGATCCCCAAATCCAGGGTTTTCTAAAGGGAAGTGTTCACCCCAGAACCTATACTCCGAAAAACCATATATATATATATACTGTTATATATATATATATATGCCGCATCTTAACCGAAAGTAGTTTTTTCCTGGCTCATATTTTTATAATATCAGTTATATGTACGCTTTGTGGATTTTTTTCATGGCCGCTGCGGGCGATGGATAAATCTGTGTACTCTATAAGGAACAGGACATAGTGCTTGCAGTGCATGGACTATTTAACAATATGATACTTTTTGTGGTGCCATTCGTTTGAAAGTGCGTCTAACTGTCATGGAAAGAAGTGACCAGCACACAGTCACCCTGTACCTTAGTAAAAACACCCACCCAACCGCTTTTCAAGTACTAAACTAATACGACACAATTGTCATTGTGGCTTACGTATTAATTTAAACTTTCAATAAAACGCAATAAAAAAACTTTCAAGTTGAAACAGGATTCACGTTAATATAGTACTACGCACATGTGACATTGAGGCGCATAAATTTTAAACATGTGAGTACTCAGAAGACATGATGATAACTGCATCTGTGATAAAGGCTCTGAAGTAATTAAGTAAACTCGCCAGCGTACCCATCCAGAAGAATGGTGCGAGGTTGCAGTATATATGGCGCCGATCACGTTATTTAACAGAGAGGCTTTTCACCTACGGGAAGAGAAGCAGAAACACTAAAGGTGACATACTAATAGTAATGGTGTACGTAGCAAAATGTTCTGAACTATGTAAAATTGATAATAAGTCAGAGGTGTTTTAGTCCGTAGACACTTTAAAAGAATTCGAACCACCATGGTAGTATGGTGTTTAAGGATCCTGTTGGTTGTCTTTTGTGTGTTTATGCAAATATACCAGTGTGGCTAAAAGCCCCTATGAATTTGTATTATATTATTATAGTATATTATTATTATATTATTATTATTATATCTCTTATTATTATTGGTCCCTAAATACCCTTAGGCCAATTTTGAATTTTTCTTGAATATTTGAACACAGTTGAAAGGAGAGTTTGAGGGACTGTTTACCGTAAGTGACCTGAGGTTTTGATCAGCATTCCTTTTGGTCTACACTTTAGGTGTCTTGTTCCAGTGTGTAATTATACTATTACGTACTACGATTAATATTCATTAAATACATGATTACTACATAGTTAGCGGTTAGGATTGGGCTTTGGTTTGGGGGGACCGGGGGGTTGGTGATAGTTTCATAAACAATCATGTTAAATATAAAATGCGCATTATATAGGAAACAGTTAGGAAAGGGCTGTGGTTTTTGTTGTGCTGCCGTATTTGTTTAGTGGTGGAAATAAAATCAACTATGGCCTTTTACCTTGGTAACCCGACCCTGTGCCCTACTAACATGCAGTCTTTACTCACCCGTGAACAGATGATTAAAGGGGTTTGAAGTTGCCAAACAACAGTAATGTGAATTAGTGTATGAATACATTGCCAAACATGCAACAGAAGAAGTTCTCACCCACTGACTTCAGCACTTATATGTACATACCACCCACAGATGAAGTTTATTCTGTCGCAATGCACAGACAGAGAGCCAGCAGCCATGTATGTAGGGGGGGGGGGGGGGGGGGGGTTTTCTGCGAAAGAAACATTGAACCTGTTAAAGTTAATCATGCAAATAAAAAAATTAGAAGCTATAAAGCAAAGCCCTTAATGAAACTTACAATAAGGATCCCCAGTAGGTTATGGCCAGTAACAACAGAAAATATAGGGTACTCGGTAATTGTACTCATCAGTGCGTACAAATACCAAATAAGAAAAACCATCATTCCATCATTTATCTGGACAGTCTAGACAGACGGCACCCTCCCTCCGATATGGGTCAAATGTTTGTTTGTTTGTTTGTTTTCTAATGGCATTATCATATCAGTTTGGATACACACACACACAACAAAGGAAGCCACAAAGTGAACGTACAGTATACAGGTATGTACATGTTTTATGCACTACAGTCTTAAAGCAATCCAACGGGGAAATCTCTTCAACTTATGACAATTAACTTTTTTTTTTTTTAACACGGAATAAATTAGATAATAAGATCTCCAGCTATATTCCGAAATCATTCATAATTATAATTCACTCATTAAACACATGCTACCCCTAGTGCCTTTGGTTGTGCTTTGAAAAATTCGTGTAAGAAGCAGTATTATGAGCATGGCCCCTCTTGTTCTGCTGTCCATCATCAAAATAGTATCTTGTGCCACCTGTGGAGTTACTTGGATGATAAACTGTAGCTTTGTCATTTGAGATGACCTTGCTGACTCTCCATTCTAGTTTTCACCTGTAAATGAGCATTAAGCGTTGAATTTCTTTCTGCTTTTCACAACTCATTTAATGTTGTGTTGTTGTTGTTGTTTTTTCCTGTTTCTCTTGTACAGTCCTATTTTGCATTTACAGTTGTTATATCTAAAGCATGAGCGGTGCTCTTACTGTATCTAGAGTGATTAACAAAACTGTGATACTGCTGGGGTTCTCAAACTAGAACATTTCAAAGACTTACATTAGTATGATCTGCAATAAAAAAGAAGCAAAAAGAGACTGTGCACAGCTAAAAATTTTGTTACTCTAACATATAATTATATCATAATCATTTGATAATAATAATCATAATTTTTTGTCCAGGATATGTACCAAACTGTGTGCACTTATATATGTAATTGATTAAAAATAATTGTAAGATGTTTAACAAAGCTGCATAAATATTTTACTGAAATGAAATAAGTTGTGTTGATGGATGTCTGATCGCTCTACTGTGTATCTGTGGTGTAGTGTTTTGTGTGTGTGTGGTTTGTGGGCTGTAAAGAACCCCTTAAGAGGAGCTTGTGTCATATGAGCTCGATTTGTACTTTTTTTTTTTAAGGATTATGTAACATTCTTCCTCCGTACAATTTAAAGGGCTTTATATAATACTCCGTATAAAAAAAATAATAATAAACTAAAACAAAAACCGTAAAAGTCTTAAATTTTTTGTTATATTTTTTTTTGTTATTCTTTTTTGTATGTCTGTACAATTTATAAAAAAATTAGTTATGCCTACAATGTTGAAAAAAATTTTTTTTGTACAGTTTCACGGAACCATAAATTATGGCCATTGATTGAGGACAAAATATCTCTTATTAAAAATCAGTACGTGTTTGTGTCAAAAACCACACCACAATAATCCTGTAGATGACCACGATCATTTATCAGTAAAAATTGAAGGGCTTAAATCATTACTAAATTCCAATTCAAACATGACTTACATTCTTGTATGCTGCTTCAATTAATCCAAATCAATCGATCTGAAATAACCAGCTGTGCGCGATGACGTAACATTAACTTTAGAGGGGACACTGGAGGCCTAGCTGGCTCTAGGCATAGGCAGGATGAGCCCACCCAATGTGCTTTAGGCCAAAGCTAGAAGTGCTAATTTATATGTACGATTTGTGCAAGTGATTAAAAGCAATGGGGCAGGCTGTTGGTCATTTTGTCCAACCCATCAATGTGCTCTTTCAGAGAAAATGAAATCATCTATCTACTGTCTATCTGTTCATCTATCTATCTATCTATCTATCTATCTATCGATCGATCTATCTATCTATCTATTATCTGTCTGTCTGTCGATCTATCTATCTATCTATCTATCTATCTATGCTTATTTAAACAAAAAAAAAACAGCAAAAGCAGTAATATTGAGAAATATTTTACTATTTAAAATAACTGCTTTCTATTTGAATATATTTTAAAGTATAAATTTATTACTGTGTCCAAAGCTAAATTTTCAGCATCTTTACTCCAGTCTTCAGTGTCACGTGATCATTCAGAAATCATCTATCTGGCAGAGCTGAGACCTTAGACCCCAAACGTTTAGAAATAAAAAAATAATTTGATGATGACAGCTCTCTCTCCTCTTTCCTGTGTACGTGGGTGCCCGAGTGTGTGTGTGTGCGTCTGCGCGAGTGTTTGGTAATGCAAAAAAAAAAAAAAAAAACTTGCTCCTGTTCTTATTTTATATGACATGGTTTTTTCAGAGCTGTTCATATTACAGGTGGCCCGAAAGAAAGAAAGCATAAACAAGAAAGATTATGATTAAATAATGGGACAAATAATAGCAATTTAATAACTAAAAACAAAATACTACACAATAAACATGAAAGCAAAATATTGCACATTGTGCATATAAATACCTCAACAATAAAGCTGGATCATCCATTGATATTAAAGCTAATTGTATGCCCCTATCAGAAGAATGGCTATCCCTGCAGGTACAGCACTGAACACATTCATTCCCGAGAGAGGCTTTCATCTACAATAACAGAAGAATCTACTAGTTTTCAGACCACTGGAAGTATTTTTGTAAATTTGGATGTAAATTTATCGATAATTAAATTCAAGTAAATTTCAATTTACAAAATAAATGCAATGCACAAAAATTTCATATAGATATCCATGTTTTAATTCAATCCTTCAATCTACATAGGAATGCGTTGAAGATTTAAAAGCAAAATAATTAATTTGGACTAGATAAATGTTGGGAAAACATATCAAAGTTCGATATACATTGGGCAAAACATTGGAAAGCAAAAACTGTTACAAACCATCCAGTTTTCTTGGCCCTTTTACCACCAGCCTAAAGCCACAGTGTGACAACCAATTTTTTGCTAACAGATGATGTCTTGTTTTTTAAATGCATTAAAAACAAATGTTTTTTTTTTTCTGACGAAACAGAGTTATAATGTGTTGAATTGGTGAGGAATATGTTACATACAACATATGGATGACATTTATCTGTACAGCAACAGACAGAAGAGCCAGCACTGATGTACTGAGGAAGAAACAAAGGACATCTTAAAAGGTAATTCTATACAATTTTAAAGAGAAGCAATAAAAGCAAAAACCATTAAATGAAAACTTACAATAAGGGATCCCCAGTACGTTATGCACACTAAATCAAGAATTGCAGAATAATTGTTAAAAACAATGGTGGTAAGTACAATACCAAGTATGAAGACCATGGGGCTACAATCATTATCTGGACAGTCTAGAGGGCAGATATACAGGTAGGTAAGGTATTTTATTCATGAAATGTATGTTTGGATACAGTGATGTAGAATAAATGAAATAACCCAGTACATTCCCTAAATGTGATGTGGTTAATCATTATTATTCATCATTAATTACCCCCAGTGCCTTTGGTGTTGTGCTTTGAAAAATTTGTTTAAGAACTGTAGTGATTTTTTCATCCGGCCTCATGTCCATCAACAAAAATAATGGTGTCTTGTGTCACCCATGGATTTACATCAATGACAACTGCAGTTTTGGTCAGTTGAGATGACCTTGCTTGCTTTCCATTCTTTGGATTTCTGTAGTAAACATGTTTATCATGTTACTCTTGATCAAAGTTCAAAATAAAAAATCTGAGCAATGTACTTTGCATACAGGAGAAATTAGTATTTAGAGAGTATAAATACAGTATAATAATAATAAATACAATAATTTTTAATAATAAAAAAATATGGTAGCAACATTTAAGGTTTTACAGATTGATTTTAAAAAAATATATTTACTGATTTAATAGTAAAAAATACCAACCTAATGAAGTACTAAAATCTGTTTTATATTTTTGTAATACACTAACAACCAATAACACACAGATGGTAATGAGAAAGCACAAGCCACAAGCTCATCACAAGTAGCTTTGCCACAAGTTGAGATATATATTAATATATAGTAGGTGCACAACACTATCATGGACACTAAAATAATGTGATAAACATTAATTTAACAACATGAGATGTAACATAAAACCCTAATGTAGGAAGAATTAAGAAGAAACATAATTTCAGTGTAAAAACATTGAATGCAAGCGGTCACACAGGCAATTCTGGAAATGTCAATTTACAGTCTTTCACTGTTAAATTATAAAATGCCTCAGTCTTTTTCACTTCCATAAATTGGACAATTAATTACTGCAAAGCTACATGAAATGTCCTGTTAGATTTATTACAGTTTTTCAGTGTATATAAGGGAACTTTTTTGAGATGTTTTTTTGTCAATCAATATTTTAGTATATATATATTTATATAGATATATATATATATCCCTATCTTTATATTCTATATATCTATAGATATATCCCTATTTTTTTTTTTTTTTTTTTTTTATTTTTTATATAAATCTTTTGTATTTCCCTAAGCAGTGTTTAATTTAAAAAAAAATAAATGAATCTAAATTGTTTCGAGAGTGTCAGCGAGTGTTTTATGGCTTATGGTCGCTGCTGTGAGGATCACTGAAAAAATAAAATTGATTCCTTTGTTGTTTGTTGTGTTTTTGTTTGTTTGTTTTTTTAAAACGCCCTTTTTTGTCCTCATGGCGAAAACAAGTAACTATTGGCTACACATGATAACGTAATGTTTAAACGATTGGCAGAAATGTTATTCATTTTAAGGGTTTTGAAAGATGTAAACATGTATCTTAAAAATAACAAGTTGGCAGCAGAAATCACACAGAACAGAACGATATGTTATTATTTCTATTTCATATCATAAGTAAATGAGCACCTTTCAGACGTCTATGCAAACTTAAAGTTTTGTAGAACCACATTTTTAACATAAAATACATACGAATTCTCATGAGATCACGTTCGGACCTGCTCTAGTGTCACAGCAAACAAGTTGAAGGTGGTTTACCATGGAACATTTGTGGTTGCCTTATATTTCCTTTTCAGACTTGCCAGCTGTACATTTGCCGGTTTGTGCTATGTGAACAGTTTAACTATAACTATTTAACTATAAAAGCCCTTAACATGAGTGAGCAGACTTTTCACTTTTGCAACATCAGTACAAAATGTTTCTTTCCTGTTTTTAAGCATTGACCAAACTGGAACCAAAGCATAATACATACCAGATAAGAATATTAGCAACAAACATGATGCCATATTTTGATCAATATCTATTTCAAGGTACAAGAATTAAAACCTCACTGGGCAGAAACATTGAGGAACGGAGATATGCAGAAGAATTGAACTGATTACAAACCACAAAAACACTCACAAATTACATGGTGTCTTGTCATGCACAGAGACAGCATCTTGTTCATTAAACAGAATCCTGGTTTTAATGGATATTAAACTCAGAATTCTGATTCCAGACATCTCTATAAAAAAACATAGCAATTGAAACTTTTCAGCTTAAACCTTTTAATTGTTGCAAAAAAAAAAAAAAAAAAAAAAGATACAAAAAAGTAAATAATTAAGTAAAGTGATGCTCTTTTAAATTAAAAATTAAATAACATCAATCAGGAGGTCTCAAGACAGAACAGAATCTGTTTCTCTGTTGACACATTAAATCTAGGTTTTAGAGATACTGCCCCCAGATGGCACATTTAGATAATGCAAATATTTACCTTGTTTATTTAAAAAAATATATAAATATATAATAATATTTAACAAAAATACATAAATAAATCTTGCTCCAGTTCTCTTTTTTAGATGACATGCTGTTCATGTAAATACTGTTCCTGATGATAAGTGGGAGACTGAAGACTGCATCATTGTTATTCATAAAATGTTTCCTGAAAAACACATGACCGCAGAGTTTATGTAATAGTTGATTGTTGTTGTTCATTACTATCAACACAAACGTGGCTTTCTCGCTTCTGCGACACACAAATCAATCTAAATGAGGAATGAGAGTCTGGCTGTCTTTAATAAGCTCTACAGCCCTATAGACTCTCATCAATGATCCAGTCAACTGTGAACAGACACCCACCCACACTCACCACACACACACCACACACACGAGGAAAGATGACGAGGGAGAGAGTATCCATGGGAGAGAGTGAGAGAGCAGAGAGAGAGATGCATTGAGCAGCATACATATAAAACAGGAAAGCATAATTCAGGTAGATGTACTAAAAAAAAGAAGCGACACACACTGAATTGTAATTTGCAAGAGAGGTAGAATATAAAGGTATCCAAAAAACAGTTTTGCCCCAATGAAGAATTTATGTGAGAGGTGAGAAAGGTCCAGGGGCAACCATCAAAAGACTAAATACTATTAGATAAAGTTGTTGTTTTTCTTTTTTTTTTTGCAACATAATATGTACACTCCTTTTTTTCAGCTCATTTTCATGGTTTACATTGAGTTTTCTTCTCTTGTTTTTTTCTTAACAAAGTATCTCTTACAGTATTTGTAATTGCCAATGTTTGTTAGTCTTTTATGATCTAAAAAAAATAAAAATAATTATAATAAAAATTAAAAAGATTCACAACAAGGCTTAAGTTTGTTACACCTCCTGTAAAAAAAAAGCACTGCCTTCTTTAACTCCCCCAGTAAATATCTCACATAGTCCTGCAAAAATCAACTGAGTAATTTTGTATTGGGACCTAATGACCTCTCTACCAACGATGAATACTAGTCTGTCGGTCTTTATGAGCACTGATCTGGAATGTAGGGTGACAGCTGTTGACTCACTGCTGTCTCCTTTTCAGTCTTTGCTTTCTCCATGCCTTTGCACAATCTTGGAATTAATAATAGCCCAAGCACTGACCACTCAAAAATATAGTTCTGGGCCAAAGAGTGGTGTGATGTGGACATTATCTAAGAAACCACATGGTGGATAGACGATTCTTAGAAGAAAGTCACACATTATTTAAATTAAAAACCCAGTGTTGTTGAGATGATTCTGAGACGGTCACGTACTCAGAAGCGACTCGTTGATCTACGGCCTTGTGTTCTACTTATAATGATAAGCTTCCATTTCAAAAGTTAAAAAAAATTATTATTTCATGGTAATGATCTGTCTCATATATAGGAATAGGTATTCAATTTTATTATTACAAAAATGATTTTTGGGGTGGCTAAACTTTATGGTATAGTCAACATATGTAATTTCACAGGATTATTCTAAACTACACGTAGTCAAGCTGAGTCCTTGTTCTGCATATGAAGGTGAACTGCACGTATTGTTCCTTTTATATCAATATTTATCTCCTAGGGAATTATTCAGTATGATACTTTGAATCTAAAAGAGGAAGAAGTCCAAATCGATGAACATTGACTAGCGACTATTTTTAAAGGTCAGGACTGGCTATTGTATGTGATAGAGCCAGCATGGACGACCTTATGTCGTTAGAACAAACCAGGGATATAAGATAGACTCTGCAAAAATAGAAAAATGGGGTTTTTGAAGTACTTCTGAGACTCCTGCGATCTCATCTATCAGTTTCAGCATCACTTCCTCTTCTTTGGGGGGGGCTTCACTCGCACAGAAGATTATTAGATCAGAACTTTAAAAACTCTTACAGGTGTGCTTATGTCAAATTCAGAGTACTGCTTGAAATTCACATACTTTGATACGTCTGATACTTTGATATTTTAATATTTGTTAATACTTAATATTTTTGGTACTTTGATTCGAAACAGAATAATTGTATTATGTGTTTAATTACAATTGTATTAATGTTTTGATTAATACTGGTTGGGTTCCAATCCATCCTTAAATGGGATTGTTATTAAAAATGTACCTACCACATTGGATTTACATTTTTCTATATTTGAAGGTTGTTACTATTATCCAGAACTTTATTTCAAGTTATGATTTCGTGGATTTCTGATTCTCTATATTCTTTGTAATAAATTTACATATTATTACACCAGTGACCGTTCCGAAGCGGATTCACATTTTTGCATCAGCCAGAAAAGAAAATGCCAAGAATTTGCCGGCAGATCAGATACCACGCATGAAGTGGCCTTATGAGTGTCCTCGACAAATCGGATTTCTCTGCTGACTTTCCATAGAGAATGACCATGACTGGCATTGTGCTGTGTTATTGTTGTTGAGCTGTAGTGAGTGTTGAGGCGCTTTGAGGAAAGCAAAGTCATGTCAAAATCATGTAAAAATTCTGAGGAGGATCACTTTTAATCTTGTTTCATTGCACCTAAATTTCCATCAAAAGGACCAGTGTTGTATAAATAAAATCCTTTTTTTTTATAAAGTATTGATCATTTTCAATATTTTTGTAATATTTCTATCACAGAAACATGTCTGGAAAAGTGTTGTACACAGCTCATACAAATTTAAAACTATAGAGTAAGACAATGTGTGACTCAATTGGAGTAACTGCGAAAACAATGTTTTGAGCACTAGCTGCAGAGCGATGAGTCGCAATGCGACTAAAAAAAAAAACAAATAGAAGTTTTTATTTGAAGTGCTGATCTATATCTAACTTATGTGTACATTTGACCGGGTCATGGACATTCATACGAACGATTTCAAACACTTTGTTTTGGAAGTCGACATTTCAAAAGTGCCAAAAAAAAAAAAAGCTGTAGATGAAGCTGGTTGGCTAAAGAAATTTGATAATGATGAAGTGTCTGTAAATAGTCATTGGCACCCCCCTGTGGTGTGTATTTGAGCTAGCACAGTGAAAATGAAGGCAGATAGACCAGTGTATTTAGCAGCACTGTAGCTGTTTGACACACAAAAACGGTCTCACGCCAAGAAAGCATTCTTAAAAAAAAAAAAACATTCAGTTGGTAACAATAAAACATTGTCAATTTTCCAAGCACACTAGCGTAGAACACAGGTAAAGCGAGTGTCCGTAGACGAAAAGAGAGTGATCCATCATATCTACAACAATAATACATCTGGACTACACTGAGGCACAAAGAACAGTTCAAAGAATGGCGAAATCGAGTATACATTACAGGAGTGTAGTTCTGTCATCTTAATCTTTTCATCTTCTTCTTCTTCTTTAATATTACACACACACAAACACCACACCACACACACACACACACAACAAACACACACACACACACAACCAACACACACACAGACACACACAAACATGCACACTGTCTAATACTTTCTGTGCAATGCTTTAAATTCCTATTTTTACGCACCTGGAGCGACGAGTGGCTCCCTCGGGCCTCTCTTCACAGATTAAAACTACTGCTTCACCTTAATAGCATGTGTATTAGGTGTTCTGTGTGTGTGTGTGGCCGACGATACACAAACTCCTGAGGAAGCGAACATTGATCGTGTGTGGAGTGTGCCGTGTGTGTGGGTGTGTCTGTTTACAAATAAATACATGATGCTGTTTAGTGAAAACGCAGCATAGACTGCAAGAGTTCTTAAGGGGATGAGAAATGTAATGTTCTCATTTTGATTGTGCTGTGTCAGGGTGTGGGACATGCACATGCACCATAAACAAAGGCGAGAAGGGAGAAAGGCATAAAAATAGGATTCATAACCCACATAAGAGGATTAGTGTTGATTGATAGAAACATTATCTCAGCATATGACCTTTTTGTAGGTTAGAGCATTAGTGCTATTACTGAGAAACAATGCAACAGTTCCATCTGTATATAATAGCAGAGGGGAGGGCAAAGGGACAACATTCAGTATCCAGTGCACAAACCAGTATAGTTTTTTTTTCGGCATAACCAGACTAAAATGAAGAGGGATGGACAACCTTTCAAAAGTGGAATCCCCCCCCCATTGTTATAGTGGACACTATGAATGCTGCACTATCTGAGCTTAAACAGTTATTAATATAAAATATAAGCATTCTTAACGCGGTCTATTGGTATCACGGGTACGCACATCCAGTGGTACGTTTATGCATTTCACGAAGTTCACCCTTACACTCTAATCTTGATAGAAAATAGTGAAGCATATTTAGTCAAGCAGCATATATAGTCCGGAATCCCGAGAGACTCTGCCCCTATTCTTAATATGGGGGATGAAAATAGATTAGGAGTGAGGAGTGGGGTGGAGGAGGAATGCCGAAAAAGGGGGTAGGTATCATAGGTATCATAGATTATCGACGTGCTCCTCCCAGAAACTTTGTTAATCAACACTCATGTGTGGTGATGTTCATTATAATCCTTCCCAATTACAGCATGTTCATTTATATCTTTCAATATTTATCTTAATATGTTACGTTACATCAGTCACGCCACGTTGTATGAGGCAAAGTGCGTGAATGGGTAGAGAGTTGGACTTGTAACCATAGGTACCGGGTTTCAAGTGTCAGCTGGTAGCCGGTACCGGCAGGGATTGTAAGTGGGGGGAGTTAGTGTACGCGCTCTCTTAAACTTTCAGACCAGAACGGCAAGTGAGACTCTGAGCAAGCATCCGAACCCTAATTACCTCACCCGGTAGACGCAGAAAAAATGTTGCCATCTCAGTTGTACGCGTCGTGCAACGGTGTGTGTTACTTGGTATATGTATGGTTTAGAAGGACACTAAATGTGTATAATGACAGGGTACTACATGTAAAACAGGGTTTATGAGGATACTTCCTGTGTCCCCGTAAATCAAAAAGGCTTAAAAACATACAACACAGTGTGTTTGTGAAATTAAAAAAATTGGCCAGTTAGTTTTCTGGTAAGGGGTAGGTTTAGATTGTAGGATTGGTGTTAGGCCCCCCGGATAGAAATTACAGTTTGCTAACAGTACAAAAACCATAATGCCTGTTGTGAGAGTCCCCGTAAAACATCATATGCAAGTATGTGGTGAGTTGTGTGGGTGTCACTAACTCATTGATCTGTGTGTGCACTATGGATTGGTTAAATGCAGAGCACAAATTCCACGATTATGCGGCACCATACTGGGACGTGTACACGGTCACTTTATACTATTTTGTCTACATCATTAATAAACAAAATAAATTAGATATTACAAACATCAATCAGTCTAAAATGCAATACAAAATAGTTTTATGTGCCATACAATCATGATACACACAAATAAAACAAAAACAAACATGCAGCTGTAGACCTATATTCATTCAGGGGAATTGCATGTTGTGTTTAGAATTTTTTTTTTTTCCAAAAAACAAACAGACCACTAAATCCACAAGGACATATACTATATGACAGTCAAATTCTGGAATCCACATACTGAGATCCTCCCTTCTTCAGCCAGAGCACTCAGCATACATTATTTTCATAAATGTTTCAATTGTACATTGTACATTTGGTTTCTGCTACACCAGTTATGAATCACACTGAATATTATTCATATTTATATATACTGTAAGCCCCTATATTAAAAGTCAAGTCTTACATACACATTTCACTACAAGTTCAAGCCATGAGTGAAGATCTTCCCATGAGGAAAATTACAGCCCATTATATGACTAAAAGAAACATAACTATACACACCTACAAGACAATAGTTTAACCTCCATCACACTGGCATAGAACTGAGTGCACAAAATGTGTGAAGGAACAGCACGTATGCATGTGAGTTTGTGTATTATAAGAAACAGAGAGAGGCAAACTCAGCTTCAACCTTAGTTTAACCTCCTTGCATGGCTGTCTGAATGTAGCGAATTAGCTGAGAACTGAATGAGTCATGATCTATCATTAACTCTCCTTACTTTTCCTGCTCATTTCTTCTGAGAGCCTTTGTTATCTTCTCAAAGAGCCAAAAGATACATCTGGATGTGAATCTCTTAATCATATCCAAGGGAATAATTTGCCTCAGGCCTAGAAAAGATGTATAAAAATGTATCTAATTGTTGGACTACACCACATGGTTGCATAACTTAAATGTGACCACTCATAAAGGGATACTCCCATCCCAAAATGAAAATTTTGTCATTAATCACTTACCCCCATGTTGTTCCAAACCTGCCAAAAAGCTTCATTCGAAGCGTAAGCAGCCATTTTGCTTAATTTATTCTGAGCGATGCAGCTAATTTGGAGACACGCACAGAGGAGAGAATTGTTGTTGAGATAAAGAAGTGCGTTATTTTTTTTGTTTTACATTAAGCGTACCAAAAAGTATTCACTTCACTAGATAACGTTGCAAGCTGAATCACTGATGGCAGATGGACTATTCTGACGATGCTTTTCATACTTTCCTGGACCTTGGCACTTGGTATTTATTTGGCAGTCTATGGGACAGTCTCAAACCTCCAGGTTTTCATCCAAAATATCTTAAGTTGTGTTTCTGAAGGCGAAGACAAAACTTTTCACCCGGGTTTGGGTATTTGCCTTGGGAGTAAAGTGATTAATGACAAGGTACTTTCATTTTTGGGATAAACAACTTAAGCTTCTGACAACTCTTTTTGTCTTGGTTTAAAACAAAAACTATGTGTCCTTAGACGTTTAGAATAATAGTTTGCAAAGAGCGCGGTTATAAACCTAGTGAGACCATTAAAGGCTGACTAATGAGTAGATAAGTTTACCTGTTTTTGCCATGTTTGCCAAAAAAAATATGGGGGCAATCGTGGCCTAATGGTAAGAGAGGTAGAGAGAGAAGAGAGCCTCCCAAAGGTTGCCTTGAAGTCTTCGGTGCACTGGCAGTGGATTGTAGGTGAGAGGAGTGAATGACCAGTGTTCTCTTCCACCTTTAACTGAAGTGAGACCTCGAGAGCAAGAACTCTAACTGCTCCCTAAGCGATGCAGCAAAAAATGCCTCCCATTGTTCCAGTGTGTTGTTGTGTTCACTCCTCACTAAGATAAATATGTATGCTGGGACACCATACTTGGCTTCACATCAATTTCACTTTTTAAAAAAATGTCTTGCGTGTTAACCATAGACCTAGTTCATTTTAACCAAAAAAAATTTGTTCAAAACACCCAGAATGATTTTAGGATGATGGAACAAGAAGTGCTAAAATTCTAGCTTGTTCTTTTTGGATTTTGTATAAAATTGCATAATTCATGCACCACACTATTAGAAAACAACACAACAACAACTAAATATATTGTCACACTACACAGTTTGGACTGTAAATCTCAACAATGGTAACACACATGATAACATGCAATATTTTACACATATTTATAGTCCTCACAAGTAATCAGTTCTGACTCACTCTGATTTGACCCAGAGGTTTAAAAGCATGCTGGGTAACCAGCAGTGTCAGCAAATTATATTATTTTAAGACATTTTCAGCTATACCAAAAGCTTGACACATTTGACTGATTTTTTTCCCCTCACACTATTTATGCTTAGATTCTTGAAATGAAAAAAAATGTAGTAAAGTATAATTATAAATCTTAATATTTTTCTGATTTTTATTCATTCATGTGTAGATAGTAAATAAAAAGCAGTCAACAAATAATCCATTGTAAATATGAACTCTTTAATCATTATTTTAAAAAGCATCCCAGGATACACCAGAGAATGTGTGTGCAGAGAAGTAAAGAGAAGCTAAAATACAGGTCCTTCTCAAAAAAATTAGCATATTGTGATAAAAAAGTTCATTATTTTCCATAATGTAATTATAAAGTTAAACTTTCATATATTTTAGATTTATTGCACACCAACTGAAATATTTCAGGTCTTTTTATTGTTTTAATACTGATGATTTTTGCATACAGCCCTGAAAACCCAAAATTCCTATCTCAAAAAATTTGCATATCATGAAAAGGTTCTCCTAAACAAGCTATTAATCCCAAATCATCTGAATCAACTAATTAACTCTAAAACACCTGCAAAAAGATTCCTGAGGCTTTTTAAAAACTCCCAGCCTGGTTCATTACTCAAACCCTCACCTCCAGTCATGGTCCCCCCCCCCAGTACTGCCGTACACTGATATGTGCACTAGTCCAGAAGGACAGGCATCCTTTAGACACCGTCAAGCGTGCAGTTGAGCGGGTGAGGGTAAGGACCCACAAGAACGAATTTCCTGAACGGAGAATAGCGTGTTCACCCACAGAGTGCTGTATACACGCGCATTCTCCGGGAAGTCTCGATGGGGAAGGAAAAAGTGTGGCAAAAAACGACTTGCACAACGCGAAGAGGTGGTACAGCGACCCTGAGAAAGATTGTGTGGGAGATGAGAACCTTGAGTCCAGACGTTGGAGGGACCACACCCGGACAGCAGGCGACTGATACTCTTAGACGTCCTCTGGAGTAGGGTAAAAACATACAGAGACACCGTGACACCGATAGCCGTGTGGCTTTTGAACCAGCAAACAGCGGCCGGAGCCGCACCCCCCCCCGGCTGAACTCCCCCCCGGCTACAGAGAAGCAAGCACTGGACTGTTGCCTCAGTGGTCTTCCAAGTACCTTTTTCGGAATGAAAGCAAATATTGCATTGTCATTCGGAATCAAAGGTAGCCAGAGTCTGGGAAGAGATCTCGGTCGCCTTAGGGAGAAGAAATGCTCTATTAAATGCACTGAAGTCCAGTGTCAAGTACCAACAGTCAGGAGGTCTGGGGCTGCCATTAGTGCTGGTGTTGGTCCACTGTGTTTACAAGTGCAGGGTCAATGCAGAGCTATCAGGAGATTTTGGAGCACTTCATGCTTCCATCTGCTGAAAAGCTTTTATGGCGGAGGAAGACTTTCGTCCAGCAAAGGACCTGGCCACCCCTGGCCTCACAGTGGGCCAAAAAACCCCACTGGTTTTAAAATGGTTTACTGACCATGTAAATTACTGGTTGGCCCAATTGCCCCACCTGCCCCAATTCCCTCCCTCCTGACCTGAAAACCCATAGAGGAAATCTGGGGGATACGATATTGTGGTGTGCAAGTTTTTTGGAGGAGACAGTTGAGTGCCACGAGACCGCAAGACCCAACCACTCTTGGAATGAGCTTTTTTAATGGCCGCCCTATCGAAAGCCCCATCCTGGGGGGGCCCCTCCCAATAACACCTTTTCCCAATCAGTTTTGGCCCACAGGCGGTTGATGCCCCCTACCATGCCCACCGCCCGCACTTGGGAGCAAGTCCATTTTTCCTGCAAAAAGGATTCCCGACCAAGTAATTGAAGTGGCATAACTGAACAATAAATTTTTTTATTTGAAGTTTGAACTTTTTTGTATTAAAACACAACTTTTCTTTTTTTATTGGTAGGATGCATCTAGCTAATTTTTTGAGAGTAGGCAATTTTGGGTTTCTTCATGAGCTGTATGCCAAAATCATCAGTATTTAAACAAACTTAAAAGACCGAATATCTCACGTTGGTGTGCAATTAATCGAAACTGACCTATGCAAAGTTTAAGTTTTTTCATTAAATTATGGGAAAATATGAACCTTTTATCACAAGCTTGCTAAGGTTTATGAGACAAGGACCGTATAAGTTATTTAAGTTTCACGGTATTGGTCTTTTCAAAATTCCCATACATATTTTGGTTATTAATGTGTTTTACCTTGCTGTCTTTAGTGTTATTATTATAAATGTGCGAATAGTAATATAAAAGAAGGTAAGTGTAGCTAAGCCACTGATTGGTATGGATTGGGTAAATAATTGCTATAAATTGACCCTGATTGGTATAAATGGATAAAAGCAGAATTAATCTAATCTTTCTTTCTAATTATTCTTGTGCTCTGCTAGTTTGTGCTCTGCCAACAGATAAGGATAATATTATCTGTTATGGTCTTGGTCCAAAACAGAAAGATACAACAATATCATCTACATGTCTGTATTAGTGTTAGCTCCCTTATAATGTACAGAATGTCTTTTCTTGCATGGTAAAATATACAAATGAGATTTATCAGCACTTTGGCCAGTTGATGCCAAAACATTTGTATTAATCTGAGCTCCCAGGCAATCAAAGTGTCCATGTTTTGCTTGGTTCAGATTTGGGTGTATGTATGGGTGTAAGAGCTTTATGTGAATTATTTGGGTTTGTCAGTCACATTATGAAAAAAATGCAACACTGCAATCATTTGTGAAATATGTATGTGAAAGAAAATATTGTACAGTGGGTGCAAAGTTAGCAGAGACATATCCCAACAGACTAAAGGCTGTTATTAAAGCAAAAGGTGGCTCAACAAAACAAGGGGGTGTTCCTTTTTCCAACAGTGATTCTGTTTTTTTTATTATTTTTATTTATTAATTTTTTCTGACATGTTGGTGTTATATCTTTCACTTGAAGTAAATACTGCTAAATAATTCTGAGCAGTACGCAGATGGCCTACGCTCTTCTGTCTCAGCCGCGCTGTGCCGATGTGCTGTTTGCTTTCAAACCAAAGCGTAAATACACGTAAAAAACATATAGTATTACCATCTGGACAACAAAGAATCCTTACAAGGCGGGCTGGACACAATCTCTCTCTTGCATAGCACAAATAGGCATGTCATTGACTTTTATAGTCAGACAGTTCATCAGTAACTCTTCCAAGGATTACTGCTTTTACAAGGCTTTTGGTTGGCTTGTGTAAAATTAAATTAAACAGTCTTGATCCACATAGTTGATATCAACAACAAAAAATACAGGAAGATTTTGACTCCCTTTTAAAAAGCTGATAAGCTTATTTATTTTTGTTGTGTTACTGTAACTATGAACGGTGTGTGATTAGTTGCACTGCATTTGCATTTTGCATCACTTTTCCCTGCAATCTGTGACTCAGTCAAGAACAGACATACCTATTTTGGGTTCTGATCCATTAAGAGAACATCTGCCAAACAATTTGCCTATTAGTCTTTTGTGAATCTTTATATCAAGTCTTCTGCATGTATGTTTTGTGTTGTTAGTCATTGTAATTCCCGCACACACACGCTGCGTATATATATATATGGACAAAGATTAACATTTTTAGTGCGATTAATCCGCATTGTTATGCACAAAATTCAATAATGAATTCAAAGTAGCGTGTTGTGCACTTTTCACCATTTAAAAGTACTGCTATTGTTACAAGTGCTGGTGTGCTAGCAAAAGCATTTCGGCGAGAAGGAGATATAGTAAAAGAATTTTTAATGATCCACAGAGAAAAAACAGGGGCACAACCAAACACAAATATAGATTGCATTCAAGCATGGTCATAAAAGCGATCAAGCGTCAAGCGATAAGCGATAAGCGATAAGCGATAAACAATAAGCGATAAGCGGACAAACTGGAACTGGCAGACAGGGTATTTAAACACAAGGGAGAAAGTAATCACAGGAATGGAAACAGGTGGGGAGTAATCCAATTAACAAGATGAGCGGGTATGACCAAAATAAGGGCACTCAAAGGAACAGGGGTCCATAACTGTAACAGTTACAGCCCCCCTCCGGAGCGGTGCATCCCCTCTCACCAACAGAGAGAGATAGTCCAGAGGAGGGAGGGTGGGGGTTCAGGAGGTGGGCGAGGGGCAGGCAAAGGGCAGGCAATGGAGAGGAAGCATAGAGCATAGACCCAGGGTGGAGTGGATGGAGAGGAGAGATCCAGGGAGTAGCCCGGAGCAAGGAGGCAAGCCAGATGGACATCCCAGAGGCCAGCCCAGGATAACGCCATGTTGGGATCGATGGTGGGAGAGGGCTCATAGTGGAGGAGGAGCCGGCGATAGCCTGGTGAGGGGCGGCTGGAGACGGAAACCGATGGATGAGGGGCCCACGATGGAACAAAGCGCCGCCAGGACTCGGGTGTGGCCGGGGATCTGGAGGCCAAAGCGGAGCGAAGGCTAAGGCGATGCAAAGCTGAGAAGCGGGGCTGCGGACGACCGCTGCGCAGACTGAAGCGGCTGGGGAGATGGGAGAGTGTAGCCGGAGGGAAGAGTACCCTGGACAGAGCCAGGAGGGATTTAATGACGAGGCGATGTGAGAGGAGTGGAATCCCAAGGCGGTGAATGGTGGACAACTGACCAAGGTGGAGCCGGAGGGATGAGGGAGCCCAGTGGAGCTGGTGGGATGCCGGGCACCGGTGGAGCCAAGGGGGCTAAGAGCCAAGGCGGAGCTGATGGGTCGGAGGTCCGAGGTGGGGTCCAGGACTCGCAGGATGGAAGCAGAGACAGGGGATCCTCACGCCCAGGCAGAGCTGGAGACTTGAAGTTCCGAGGCGGACCAGAGCGCCCAGATGGTGCTGACTGAGGGTGAGCCGAAGGACTGACAGGCACCAGCGGAGATGGAGCAGAGGAACTGACTGGTCTAGAAGGAGGGCAGAGGGAGGCTGGGAGGGAACACAGGAGGATTAGGGCTGGACAGAACCAGCGGAGACATAGGAGAATTGGGAATTACCTCCCCAACAGTCTATTGGTCCATTATTCCTCCATAGACGTCCGAAACCCGTTGCAGCTCACCCCAGTCGCAGGTGTGGGCAGGGACTCCCTCCAAGCCATCGATTCGCCACTCTTTAATGCGGCCATGCACGTGTGTTTTGCCGGCTACACAGCTAGCACTGGGTCAGTCGCGCTCTCGGTCGAACAGAGCTCCGGGAACGAATGATTGCTTCTTTTCTTAGGATGCCTCGGGAGACCTGCGGCTGCGGTGGTGGCTCTGCTTAAGCTCCTTGCATCGGGATGTCAGCTGCTGTCCCTCTGGTTCGGGAGTGGGGGCTGGAGATATCCTCCTCAGCAGGTTCAGACGGATGAACGGCAGAATCGTTTTCTCCAGCACCCTCCACGAAATGGCGAAAAATCGCTCCCTGGATCCGCGTTTCCTTGGGAGGCGTGCCTTACAAACCGCTCACTCAGGCTTGTAAGTACAAAGCACAGTACTGATCACATCACACCCTCCCTGTGACCTGGTTTGTCTGGTAGGTGATTCAGGCCATGACTGGACTTTCATAAATCATCAAAAACATGTGTTAACGCTCAGATAAAATTGTCGCGAGAATCAGCCACGTGTTCGCGATGAATAACACGTATAACAATCTATGACCCATTCCGATATATAATGTATGTTTTCCATATAGTAATCATATCATATCTTGACAAGTGCTGCTTTCAGACGGCATGATTCGGTGGCAGGGGACTTCAGGGTTAATCACACAGTGGTGCGCTGAATAACAGCATATGGCACTGTTTCGGTGTTCTACTTATGCTTTATAGAACACTTTCTAAAGCTACAATTGTTGTATAAAAAAGATACACCGATGTCTTTAAAAATCCTCAATATTTTGTGTGTAACTACTTCCTTCCGCCACCGATTCAAATATCAGTTTGACAGTTTAACAGCTTCCAAGCCTCGGTTACTAGGACCCTAGAACTAGTAACGAAGGAATGTTGAGTTGCTTCATTGAAAGCTTATTGGATTACTGTATTTAAAGCTCATTGTATTATGTAGAGTAGAGTATTATGAGAGAGAGATTGACTGTGAGTGTGATTACTATCTGATACAACATTCATTCTTCAGCTCAATCTCATATTCACAATAAAACATTAGTTTGAATGTGTGCTGATGAAAGTGATATCTTTATCATACTATCCTTTCATATGTTACGGGTGATTTCCAATGACAATGCTGCTTAGTGCAATATTTTCCTTGTTTACAACCCTGTTTCAGTCTCTTCAGTATAAAAGTCTTTACTGCTGACTCACTCACAGTATGGCGTAACAATGTCCCTAATGGTGCAAGTCCTCCTGGGAAGTTCGTATTTATAACGCCAGGTACGTTCCTGTTTCGTTGGTACAAGATGGCGATTTAACTTTTCGAATTAAAATTCAACTTTTTTTTATTCTACATCTACAAAATTATGAATAAAGAATGTGCATCACTGTGTTTTTGCTTTTTTCTGTTTCTATTCAATTTATGAAGGTGATGTAAACTAAATCATTATCTATTCTATGGTAATTATACAATCATATAATATTTTGTATATGTAAAATATAGTTTAATTGTATATGACAAAAAAATCATTTTATTAATTTCAACAAATTTACCTTCAATACAGATGCTGGATATATATAGTCTTTGGCTGCATCATTGCATCCATATGTTCTCTCACACGCCCCAACTCGGAAACTTTGGGGTTAAAGAAAATTTCGAAGTTTCCCACCCATAATAACAACTTGTGGTGGGCGCTCATGTAAGTGTTCAACTCATAACACACAGGCCCCGTCCATGACTTGAACGCACCATAAAATCACCAAGGACCTAACACAGACATCAAAGCTTCACACGTGAATACTATTATTAATGAACATACTATTTATATAAAATATTATTTATTGAATAATAAACTTTATAAAAAAACAGTCATCATAAAAGCTGCTTGGCACCAGTAAAAAAAAAGTACAAATTTGATATAGTTTCTTTCTTTCACAGCATTAAAGTTATATAAAATATAGTCATGAGACTTTGTCATCAGCCAAAAAACTATTTGCTTTTTGGAACAAATAAATAGATCACTGAGAACAAAGACTGCCCATTAGATTTACCCCAAAAGTAGATTCAAATCTCAAGTTTAACCACTATTGAGACATCAGAGCCAGTAGCAAATTCCAGGAAAGATCTTGCGGGGGTAAAATATGCAGCCTTGGTGACAGAGAGACTTCTTCTGCAAATATTAAAATCTACTACTGAAGTCCCAAACTTTTGAACAGCACTAATATTACGAATTTGTATATATACTTGGCAGTATATATATATATATATATATATATATATATATATATATATATATATACACACACTATATATTACACACACACACACACACACTTTTACACAGCGTATATGCCATATATATATGCCAGCTATATAAACACATTGATTTCCC
>NC_056617.1:2367183-2367248 GCF_018340385.1 Cyprinus carpio | reverse complement strand
CAAAAACTGTCCACACAAAATGTACTGGTATTACTATACTTGTGGGGACATTAGGGAATTCCATG
>NC_056617.1:2338733-2366938 GCF_018340385.1 Cyprinus carpio | reverse complement strand
GACCGCGCAGACTCAACGGCTGGAGCGATATATTACTCCAGTATACGTGCCCTAAACAACGGGAAACGGGGAATCAACCCGGAGATTATCTAATCGACGAGTTTACACTTCTGATCCTAAGGAACCGGTGTTAATGGAGTTTAAACCATTCTCTTTCTCAACACTGAGCACATTTTATCCACTCAAATCATATCCTCTCTGGCGTGTGTGGCTCACTTTTTTGCTTTTCCCGTGGAGGAGGACCCACTGTTGATCTTATATTCCCCTCTCCCAGACTGTTTCCACTCATTCCCCAGAACCGGCCCACATCTGGCCCGCAAGAAATCCATGCGGGCCGGATCTGGGCCGAAACTGCTTGCTGTCTGGGCTCTCTTTGTGCTCCCTCCCGGTTCTCCATTCGCCAGACGCGGAGCAGAGCCGCATCACCATCATCATCAGCGCTCGCGCTGCCTCGGTCTCTCTGCGCTTGCAGTCAGGACCATTGTGCCCTGCTATCCCACCACCATGAATTCGGATATTAATATGTACTTGGGACGAGAGAAAGCGGGAATCATGCGAAAGAGAGCCCTGCTGCTCAGGAAAGGCTGCAGTTTCGAAATAACGAGGTGAGTTGATATAAGGGGAAGGGGCTTCTTGTGGGGAGTGCATTTTTGAGAACACCGCATCATCTGCAAGCCGGATGTGGGGATGTCGAAATTATCACAAGCAGTGTGTATTGCATCTGAGAAGAATATTTTTACTCAAGTTTATGGTTTGGACGACTTTCGGAGGGATTTGGCATGGACCACCGCAATTAAGGTTCTTAGGCCTGTCGCTAGGGTTCGCAAGTTTACCAAAAGCTTTTATTGTCATGATTGTCAGTATATATTGCAAAGTATTGAATAACAATCGATAGAAATACAGAAACAGATAACAGAAAATAAATAGAGTTGGGTTAAAGAAATGTATGAAAAGAAGGAAATAACATAAAGGAAAAAAGAAATAATGGCAGGAATTTATATACATCACATTCACACATACATTAAGCCTATAAACACAAGCTTGTTTTATAATATATATATATATATAATATATATATATAATTAATATAATATATATTATAGAATATAATATATATATATATACACACACCAAAATCACCCACACATCACAACCACTACACCACACACACACACACACACACACACACACATATATATATATATATATATATATAATCTATATAGATTATATATAATGACCTGACTGATACTTGCGCAGCAGGGCTTTCTGGTTTTTTGGGGAGTGAGTTCCTGGTCCCTTAGCTCGAGACCTCAGCCTCTAACAGCAATAACTCATTTTTTTTTTCCATTGGGATTCCCGGTGAACGCTGAGAGGGATCCGGGTTTTTGTGCAAAACAGAGGTGTACTCAGACAGCGTATGCGATGATTTAGAAGGGTCCTTTCCCCTCTAAAGGTGCCACCTCGATTAAGCGACTCGTTGTTTCCTTGCAGCATTTGCACGAGGATTAATTTTTCAGTCCCATTTCTGTCAATTAAAGGTGAAGGGATATGATATCAGTGTTAAAGCTCATTCTCAATAAAATGTAGTCCATCGTGTCACACACACCAACGACGAAAGTATCAGTGGTTTTTAGCTGATGAGCTGTAAGGTGTCTGTGTGGCGAAACGGAAGAGGAAGAGTTCACACCCCATTTTGGGCCTATAGCCTGTAGTTGGTACCATCTTGAGGTAGACTGGATGCAGTGTTATCTGAGACAATACTTATGTACAGTACCCAGCATGTTTCTTGCTGAATCTTAGGTAATTTTGGAAATGAGAGAGTCCTGTATGTACAGTAGCCGAATGCAAGGTTCCCTAATTCTGGTCTTTGTTGCTCTTTAATGGATAGAAATTTGACAACATTACAGTCCATTTATGTGTTATTTTAATTGATCATTAAAGCATTTTCAATTCGATTCGATGCATTTATTTGTATAGTACCACTTTTTACGATACAATATTTTCAAAGCACTTTACAGAAAAATTAAGTTTCTACACCAATATTAGTAGTAGCTTATCAGGCAGTGAGACTTGTCAGTTTTAGTTCAGACGATGAAACAACATTAACCAGCAATTAGGCAATCAAACTTAGGCAAGATTTGGTAGTTCCTGTATGTTTGTTTCAGGTTATGCATCATCTGAAGGGGGCCTCTTGATTGGTTGGCATCATCTTTTCTCAGTGTTCTGGATCCAGACTGAAGCTTGGTGTAAATCCTAGTTACAAAACAGAGAAACAAATGGATAATAACAGTATGGCCTGGTCATTCTGGCTTCAAATCTAACGGTGAGCTCTCTAATTACCAGCCTGTCTGTGTTTGTGTGTTCCAGACGACTGTCAATCATGGGGTGCTGTATGGTGGAGTTTTTCAGAGAACCCTTTCTTCTGACGCTGGGTTATATCGCTACGCCAGTAGGTGGCGACAAGCCAAGACTTATGGAGTAAATTGCTGAATCATTCAAACCCAACAGATTACTCCAAGCACTGATTCATTGCAGTAACAAAACAGGACTGCCTTTTGAATGAGTCATTGAATCATTTATTAACTGAATTGTTCAAAAAACTGATTCATTCATGCCTGACAAGTCTGGGCCTGCATCTGAATATGCATAGTTTCAGTGAGGGGATTATTTAAAAAATAACTTTCCCAATTCACATTATGTATAAAACAGCAGTCAAAAGGGGAGAGGATTTGTGAATGGAAGTAAAGCGACACAACTGATGCCAAGCGAGTTCACATGACAATGATGCAGAACATCAGTCCCAATTAAATATCTACAAAACACATTCATCTCTTTAGAACCACTTTTTTAAAAACTTATTAAGAAGTACTTACTCAGGATATGTGATTGTTTCACACAGCCAGGGTCTTTAATGATCTGTCATTGAACTCATTCATTCGAGCCGTGTCAGTTATTTTCAGGTACAAATCTAGTGAAGTATTGCTTGGAATACCCAGCGTTAGTTTCTGCTGTTTTTAGTGCATTTAGTAAAATTAGCCAAAGACTAAAATGATCTCATAATTAACTTCTTGTATGTTGAACCATTACTGTTTAAAAGGCAGTATCACAGAGTGCGTTGGTCTGAATTCACCACAGCTGTGAATTTGAAGCACTCACAGGTAATACTTAGACAGAAACATGGAAGTCTGTAAGTGTGCCAAAATGGCTTAATATCTTCGATGGGCTTCATGGAATGTACTTATTTTCTATAAAAGTTCCCAAATCTCTTCCATATAAACCACAAATTGCATTCTTCCTAAACAAGCCACGAAAGCATCCTTCGGGCAGACTTTTGTGCAGCAGACAAGGACAATGATGAGGAGAGAATGCATCAGCCTCTAACAATGTGTAGGCAGAGGCCCCAGCTTTCACTTCATTCCTCCGTACTGTTTTAATCGTGAAGGACATGTTTCTCAAGTGGAAGAGGATACTTGATCATTCAGTTAGTTTGACAGGCCACACAACACATCAAACCAACACACTGCACATATTGTGCATCTGTTACAGAGAATGTCTGGTGCAATGCTAGGGAAATTGTTTGAAGGCTGTTTCAAAACATTGCTGTCCATATATGGAGGTCTAGTGGTATGTCTGTACAGCTTTTCTATTTTGCCCTCGTGGTTTCCTCCTTTTTTCCCTTCTGAGTGAACTCTCTTCTTTATCACAAGTCCTCTTTATCTTCTCTCTCTTACTTACAGGTCCTCGTTGTGCTCTTTTTATGCACTCATTTTCTTTGGCCTTCTCTGATCTATTTTTTTGTAGCCTCCTCTGTCAGAATTAGTGGTAACAACTCAAGGGAAATTTAATTTCCTCCCATTATAAAATAATTCAAGAAACAAGATATCTGTTGTTTATTCTTCCTCTCTTTTTCATCCTTCAAAAGTAAATATTAAACATATTGAAAAAACAATAAGAAAAAATTAAAAGTGTAAGAAATTGAAAATCATGGTATTATCAACCTCAGAGACTTGTTCCACACAAACGCGGTCATTTTTTAAAACCTGCAGATTTTGTTTTCCCACAGACGCCGTTGGTCGTCCTCCCACCAAACCGCAGACCCAAGTCACTGAAAACCCAACATTTTTACCCTCTTGCAGTCATCATAGCATGCATTTGTGTTTTCATGTGATGTGAGATTTTTTTTAAAAACGGAAGAAGGTACAAACTACCCATGTACGTGTGGAATGGCCTCACTTACTATTCTAATATAATATAAAAAAAAAAAAAAAAATATATATATGATATATATAATATATATATATATAATATATATATATATATATATATATATATATATATAATTAATAACAACAGATAACAAATATCATATTTCAGAGCAGCATACTGTAAATATACTAACAGATCCAATAATGTGATCATATATAGTATAGCAGTGTTTTCTAGCCATTTTTTTTTTCCTTTTAACTAGAGGCAATGAGCCATGATATATTCTTGTGGTTTTTGACAGTTGGTTTGTGTTACCTGCTTCCTTTGTAATAGTCGCCATGAAAAGGCAGCAATAACAGTGGGACTGCCACATTCGCCACAGGAAAATACTACAAAGGATCACTGTGTTGTAATTAAACACAAACCGCCACACGCACAAAATCACTTTAACAGATAACTTTTAAAAAGTATATAATTAATATGTATTGCATAATTTACAATTATATAAGTTATTTATTATATATTTGTATAAAATAATTTATAATATATATGAACTTTGAAATGAGAGGGAGAAGTTCATGCACTGTTCGAGTGTTAGGTGGAGAATGACAGATGGAATGTATAACAGTATATACTGAGCGCTGAACACAAACTTCATGCAGTAACCTGACATTTGCCTTGTAGACCGTATCCTCTGAATCTTATTTGAACATTTGGATTGTGTCCTGTGAAGACTGTAGAGAGAAGAATGAACTGTTCTTGCTATTTTCAGCCACTTTCTCTTTCTCGCTTGGGCTTTGCGCAGCCAGCCCTGCAGTTTGTACCAATCCTGATAATACTAAGCACTACAATCTCCTACTCATTCTCAGCTGTGGGTCTGCCATGTGCATGAGCACACACCTGCCTCATTGCAGAGAAAAATAACAGAATCAAGCGGAGTAAAAAAGAAAGTACTTGCCCTCTGCTTAACAGCCATTAAACTTTCATTCCGTGGCCCACATATGCTCATTTAGGTTTAAAGACGCATACAAACATTTAGTGTTTTTTGTTTCGCTCCACAGGAAGCCTCACTAGGAAGACTCTCTTCCAGTTTAAAGTCCCTGGAACACCCCAGTGTCTAGGATTATGCAGCTTTTTTGGAGTTTAGCTTTTGGCCGGACCACTTTTTAAAATACTGGCGTTTGCCCAAAAGTGCTTCACACAGGTTTGTTAGCGTAAATTGTTGGACAATGTCGCGTTGCTTAAATTTGTGTTATGATGGCCAAGGGATCTTTCAATTGGTTTAACATTTAAGTTTTTCTGCCAAAAAGAGTGAAAGGGAAAGGGTGTAGTTACTCGACCTGAATCAATGCGGTCTGTGTAATTCCCACTGAAATGGTGTTGTATGTATTAGGCCTATTAATTTCGACTCAACGAGACATAAATGAAATATTGAAATGAAATGGCCCTTATATTATGACATGTAACGACTGCTTGTTGGTTTATTGTTTACTGTCATGTATTGCTCACTGCTGTTTTTCTAATAAAATATCAGAGTATTACAATGCTGATATCTTGTAGCTAGGTCTAGGGTTGTGCTAGATCTAAGACTTCTAACGCAGTTTTTATTTATATAGGCAACATTATTTAATATTATATCTACAAATAATTAATACAAGTATATATTCCCAATGATTTAAAAAAAAAAATATTCAATACATTGTTTTAAAACTCCGAATTGGAACATTTCAGTAATTCCAATATATTCCGTTTAAGACATGACAAGTTTTCTTATTTTTGTTGAAAATATTGATTTTATTATACATAATTTAACCAAAAGTTGAAGGAGCCACTGATTGTCTTTTATGACATTTCTTAAAAATACAAATAATATGTATTACTATTATTTTAATGAAACTAATTAAGGATATTTAGATCAGGTAACTGCCAACTGGTCTGGTTCTGCATTAGACACATAACACTAGAGGACACTATGTGGTTCCATATATAAACACATTGGCTTTAAGATGAAGTTAACCGGTAAACATTTTAGGTTGTACTCTCAAAGTCAGTTGATATTTTTGAAATAGACGAGTGAGTCCTCAAGTGTTGATACAACCCATTTCAACAAATACAATGGGTCTCTTGGTTTCCCCAAAGAGGCTTTTAGTGTTCCCAAAAGAGTTAAAGGATTTGGCTATTACCTGCAGTGCACGGCACAGGGGGTGCGTGGTCTGCGTCACCTCCCCCGTTTCCCCTGATGCCCAAAAATGCCCTTTTGTCAAGGCATTTTATATTATTATTTTTTAAATTTAAACAAAAGACCTGTAAAGATTTTAATTTGTAAAGACCTGTCCATCTAACTCATAGTAAAATTATGAAATTTTTTTGTTAGATTAATAATTGATTTCACATATCATTTTCATGATTCGGACGATCCCGAAAAGTTCAGACACCTTCTCTGCTGCGTCCCCATGTTCATACTATCCTCCTAAGATGTGTGCGAATAATGTGACCGATTAGAATAAGTGTGTCCCAAAGCAGAGTATGTTGAAAACAGGATGCCAAACGTCCCCTGATGCTACTATTTCAGGTCGATTTTTGAAGTGTGTGGATCCGTCCACACTCTAATGTCTAAGATATCCACAATGCATTGCGCTTTGATGAATGACTTGGTTGAGAACTACAAACACGAATAAAAAGCATTTAAAAACCACAAACACAGTGGATGGCGCAGGTGACTACGACGGTAAGTAGAGGAGTTTAGATAAGGGGGGTGAGGTATTCAAGAATCAAACATTTAACCTGGCAAAAAAAAATAAAAATTATTTAGTTGTCTGTGTTATATTTCATCTGAAATAGCAATGTGAACTTTTATAAATATCCACGCTTGTTCATTTAACTTTTAAATGCGAATATATGCTCTGCATATGACACAGACCCTCAAGTCGCAGATCAAACGTGCTACTTCTTGAAAGTTTAAATGAAAAATAGAATGTGTGGAGGATGTTAACTGTGACAAGATGATGATGACAGGTCAGTTTTGCAAGTGGACAGGGTTCATGTAACTATGATGACAGACGAGAGGCGGCCAGTAAAGACGCAACTATATGATGTTATAGTGTGTCCTCGCTAAAGAGCGGCACATTGGTACACAGGACTTTAGTAATTTTAGCGCAACTACCCAAGATTTAGATGCCAGTTAGTGTGGAGTTTCTCAAGTGGAGCGTGTGTTGCTTGTATAATCATTTTTGTGGTAAATTATTATTATTTTACGAGAACGACGTGGAAGAGTGCATGCACAGCTGTTGTTTATTGCTGTGTGTAGCCTGTGGTAAATTAACGTTACGTTTTTTTCCAATATTTACCACCGAATGAAAGGGCAAGCAATATTATTTTAGCATTTCTACTGAAAATATATGTCAATCAGTGCTGCATTATTCATATAGTTATTTATTTATTACCTGGAGCTAACTTGAAAAACACACATTAAACTATATAGTTTTTGCAATCGTGTGTGGTGTATTGTCTTCACGTTTCATCAGTAAAAAACGTTTCTGCTTTTTATTCAGCTCGGCTGTCTGATTAGCGGGGGATGCCTTTTGTCCATATTAGGCATTTCCTGCATCTCATAAGTTCTTACTTCTATGAGTCTGTTTTGGACTTTCGGCGCGAGAGCAACCTCCAGCTTCGAGCATGAATGAAACATACAGTGCATGAGAGTGTTCAGCACTCCTGATATTCACATCTCCTCATTTTGGATAAAAATAAAATGTCAGGTCATCCAAAGACTATCGATACTGTCTCTTTAAATTTAAATGTAGATTTAAATCTAGAAATCTCTACATGGACACACCAGCCTGAATAAAGTACGGGGGACAAATTTACATTTTAATCAAATTAAATATTTATTAAATATTAAAAATGCAGCTAACGTTGTTCTACACACAGCAATATAAACAGAGGTGCCTGTTCTCTTTTGTTCTTGCTGTTTGATTGGGAAAAGTTTAAAGGGCGTCAAGGGATCTTGTCCTTTTAATGTTTCTGACTAAAAAACGATTCATACTTTCAACTATTATTGTTACAATATTTATTTAAAAAACTTAGAGTGCATTAAAATAATTATCACAAACACTGGTAAAACAGGCTTATACTGATTTTCTTATCCTCTGAATTATTCTTCGAATTATTGTTTTTTTTTTTTTTATTTTTAATTAAAAAATTTAAAAATAGATAGAGTGAATGATTAGAATGTATCAATTATTATATTTATTAAAATACATTTTTTTCTACAACAAACAACTGCAGTAACAACAACAACAACAACAACAACAACAACAACAACAGTAGTTTACAACAGCAAAACCACCATACCCTGATAAACTCAATAATAATAATATTATTTGTTAATATTATGGTAATATTATTATAATTATTGTAATTATGTTTATATTTATAGAGTAATTAAGAGGTGCAAGGAAAAAATTCTTTAATTTTTAAACTTAAAATGGTCTTTTCTGTTTTGTGATTCGTTTTCAAAACTGCGTCACGGCATTTGCTGCTGTATACAGAAGCATCCGTTTCGATACACGTATCAGCAAGAGCACAGCCCTATTAAAAGCCATGTTCCATGTGCCCCTTTTATACTTCGAGCACACCTGCCCCTCCAAAGGCCTCGGCCCCTGTTTACCTGCCATGGGTCTTGCAGTACCATATATGACACTCGTTGAGGCGCAATACAAAAGGTAGTAGGAATTTTTGCTGTTGAACTGCCAATCGATTCAGCCTGTCATATTCTCTAAAGGGCATGAAGCATAGGTTTAATATGGTTAGTATTACATTTTGCTCATGCAACTGAATTCTTATTCTTACATTCTACATGTGTAAATAAACATCTAAAAATTGTAAATAAAATGAGAGACTTTGCATTTGTTAATCACACTGATCATAAGAATTTTTGTCTAATGTATTTTATTTTATTATTATTTTTTTTTTTTTCAAGAATATTTGCTTTGGTGCATTCTTATTCCTCAGGGAGAGCTTAGCCCCAGCCTCTGCCCTCAGTCTGATCTGCTTTAAAATGCCAGCAGTTCATAGACTGGACTCTGAAAATGTCGCCCTATCAGACACACACCATGAGGGATGACCCCACTTTTTATCATAATCAAAGGACTTAACCTTTGTGACACAGCTGGCCAGAGTCAGATGTGTGTATTTAGATGCATGTGCATGTTTGTGTCAAAGTCTTGATTTGTCAGATCATCTACATCCAAGTTTGAATGGGGAAAGGTTCATCCCCTGTCTGGTCAGAATTGCTCTTTCATGTCCTCGTTTATTACAGATCTGACAGGCCTAATCTCTGTTCTGTGTTTTCTTTTTTAAAATTCTCTTTAACTGTAAGTCGTGATGGCTACTGTTTCTCTCAAACTCTCATGAGATTTTAACAAAGCAAAAGTCACTCTTAATACAGCTTTAACACATTATTTAAAGGGGGCACACAGACAGGCCCCTCCCACAACAATTTGATTGACAGTGGCGTTTCAGCACAGACTGGACTGGCAACTTAGACCTGCCCTGAGTAAGCTGTCATCAGTCCGCCATTGTTTCACCGCCGGAGCAGATGTAGACAAGAATGACTCAAGCGAATGAATGAGCAATTGACGTGTTCTGTTGTTGGATTTAATAATTAGAGCTGGTCCGAATACCATTTTTTGAGCTTCGAAGCTTCGGTAGTAGGGGGCTGAACATATTCTTCTCTCTAATAAAAAGCAGGGATCTCTGTGTGTCTGTCTGTCTGTTTGCATTTTTAATATGTCAAGACTTAAGAACCGTTCATCCAATCGACTTCACACATGGCGGGTGTGTTTTCTTCGGACCCCAAGGGAGTGCAGTGTCGCTTTTTGGTGCAATATAGACAAGCAACACGTTCAGAATTAATAAACTTTTAATAAACTTCAGAACAGAGTGGGCCAGAAGCGGCACACTGCTTCTGGCCCACTCTGGTCTGTAGTTTATTAAAAGTTTATTAATTCTGAACGTGATTAGGCCTGTCATGCGGGCAGGGCTTATATGCTTCGAGAACGGACACTGCACTAGTGATACAAAAACACACAGGTCAGTTAAGAGCAATACTTTTAAGATAGACAAATTATTATTAGTCTGGGCTACTGTGCGTTTTTAAAAGACTGCTGTATTCGCAAGTATTTTCCAAGCAAATTAAGTGTACGTTTTTATAATGTGTAAAATTAGTGATTAACATAACGGATAAATGCAGCTCGTTTTTTTTTTTTTTTATTTTGTTTTACCAACAATATACTATATGTGTACTACGTACTTACAGAACTCAGGTACATTTTTCAAACTTGACATGCTGTTGTTTTAGGCCAGTTTCAAATTGCATATTTGGCACACTGTCTTTGTCTTGTCCTCACTCATTTTAAAGTGCTTCCACACAGTAGGTCTTGCCATGTTTGTCTTCTCTTCCGGGTGAACTGAATCATGACGTTCACTCAGGGTGATTTATATTCAAGTGGGGGATGAAAGGTGTTTTGGAAAAAAAAAATATTCAAATCTCAAAATTGAAAATCGAATGCCAACCAACCGAACAAATATTTGAATAATAGAATATTCTGGTCCAGCCCCAGTAATAATAAACATAGCAGTCGTCATTTACTCCTGAAACCTGAGCCGCTGAAGACGCAGTGGATTAGCTACATTTGTTTGTTAAAGGGGTCATATGATGTTGCTAAAAAGAACATTATTTTGTGTATTTGGTGTAATGAAATGTGTTTATGCTGTTTAACTTATTTTGTGTATTTGGTTTTGTTAATTTGGTTTAAGGTAAAAGTGCATTATTGTTTCTCCTCTATCCCCTCCCTTTCTGAAATGCATCGATTATTACAAAGCTCATCGTTTTGAAGAGTGAGGTGTGCTCTGATTGGCCAGCTATCCCGTTCTTTGTGATTGGCCAAAGGCCTCAAGCGTGTGACGGAAATGTTATGCCCCTTGTCATACTGTGGTGCATGTCCCGGTCAGAACACTGGCGTGACAAGACAAAACCAATAAAATCCATAACAAACGAGCCATTTGTTGCATCCAGTGGGGACATAATTACTGATTATAATGACTTATATTGTCTTTTTAAGCATTGCGTTGCATCGCGCCTCGTAAACATAAAAACCATGTCTGCATTTGTGATCAGAGAAATGACAAACAACAAGCGCTACTCTACTCAAAATTGCATTTGAATCATCAGTTTTTTAAATATGTAAACATACTTATAGACTTTAAGTCAGTACAGCCGGCATTGTAGTCTGCTCTCCCAGGATCAGGAAACAGTCCTCCATAAAATGCACTGCACACATCTGAATATTTGGGTTGAACTGTTCTGGAACAGTGTTGTAAACACAACTTAACCACTGATTTCTAGTTGTGTCCTCTTTTGGAAGAACAAACAAAGTAGCTTCGCTTTCAAAACGAAACAGTGTCTCCACGACAAGGCGCCGGCGGCAACAGAGAGAATCAAAGTTACGCCTTCTTTCTTTGCGTGAACATATGGGCGGAGTTATGCAAATCTTCCCACATCATGACATAGAGATGTGGGGGCGTGTTTGAACGAGGTGTTTTAGGAGGGCGTGGACGAATATCTCTTTGGGTTTGAGACTTTGTCTTTGCAACTTTAGGGATCTTATCTATTCACAAACAGCTTGTAACACTCCAAAGAGAAAAGGAAGGCATCATATGACCCCTTTAAGGGGAATGCGCCCCCCGATCTACCTTAATGCGTCTGTTCACACGAATCATTCGTGATCCAGCTTCACCAACAGAAACAGTGAGTAGGTTTTTTAATGAATCTTTGAAAATCACCTTTCCTAATAATGTGATAATTAGCAAGTTAAATCATGAATGCGGCTAAAGTAAACAGCCCTTCAGAGAGCTGCTCGGAAGAGAGGGGAGGGGTCAGCAGAGCTCATTTGCATTTAAAGGTAAATGCTACAAAACGACTTGCTCTTAAAACAGCTGTTTTTGACAGGGTAAAAAAGGGTGTTTATATACTTGTACGGAACTTCGAACTGCATCCTCTAGGGGTCGCTATGGGGAACACCTCGTCGTGACCCGTGTCTGAAGCATACATTGAAAAAACACCAACGAGTTAGCCGGCGACAGCCTCTGACGTCACTACCGGTGTGACTATAAACAGGAACAGGGAGAAAGGGTCATTCTCTTCTTCATCTTCAAAACTGACTGTTTTGTTTGAAGCGTGCATCTGAAAGAACCGGTAAGAGCGCTCTTTCACTGTCTTCTCATGGCGACTACTAGCAAGCGTTTAGACAATGTGTGCATCCGTGTCGGCGTTATTTGACACCCGATGAAACACACGATCTTTGCGTCATTTGTTTGGGTAAAGAGCACGCACGCGATGTCTTTGAGGAGGCAATCTGCATGCATTGTGAGCGTTTTTTCAAGGAAAAAGCTCCGCTCTCGTTCGTCTCTCTTTCCGAGAAAAAAAAAAGGCAGCCATCTGCTTCCCGCGGTTCAGGACCCGCCGCTGCTGAGGCACGGAGGAGAATGAGCTCGTGAGAATTTCAGGTGGATCTGTCTGAATGGTTTAAAGAGGGACTTTCCCTTTCGCGCTCATAATGGCGGGGGCGAGAGAGAGCCTCGGGAGGATTATGTTATATCTTTAACACTTTCTGATACTGAGGTTAGTGCTCTGCTGGGTTTTTACCCAGGAAAAAGCAGGAGATATTTGAGGATGGTGAAGAAGCTGAGGCTGAGCCTTCTCAATTCTCCTGCCCTGTGTATGTAGAGCTGTTGGAGGTTATGGATCGCGGCACGGCAAGGTTGGACTTGCTATGAAAGTACGCTAACAAGGTGACGCCTTATGGCCGCCTCGATGAGCGTTATCTTTCCAACCATAGCCCTCCAGCTCAGGAGAGCCTTCCATTTCTGCCTGATCCCCATATAGAGATCGAAAGAAAATGAAAGAGGCCGTTATCTTCTGGCATCCATCGGTTTCGGCATAAGAGTTTTTTGCCGACATTGAGGCGATGCGCAAAAATGGCTATGAGAGGATGCCCCCTGTAGAAAGAGCTTTCATTCTGCGGGGGAGACATCCTCTCTTAATCTCCCTCCTTGCCATCTAAGCCCCTTCAAGAAATACATCTTGCTTAAATGGCAAGGCATACGCAGCAGCAGGTCAGGCTGTGGCTTTATCACACACGATGGTGGTGCTTCAAGCATATCAGACTGATATGCTAAGAGACCTGGATAGAGGCAAAGGCCTTTTTCCTGATCAGGTAGCCGAGCTACGCCGCACCACAGATCTCTCTCCAGGCTACCAAGCAGGCTGCCTCTGCCATGCGCAGGACTATGGCGGCCATGGTGGTAGCGGAGAGACTTCTGTGAAAGAAAAGGCTTTCTTCTCGATGCCCAGGTTTCGCCTTCTGAACTTTTCGGTATTTTCCGTTGAGACGGTGATCGAGAAGTTCAGGGAGACGAAGGCACGCTCCGCTGCTTTCAGATCCTTTCGTTCCACGAAGGTCCAGGTCCGAGCCCAAACAACATAGGGGTCCTGGCCCGTCTCAATCTGAGGATCAAAGACGGGCACAGAAGGCTAGTGTAGTGACTCGGGCTCCTCCCCCACCTGCGGGTAGGGGTAAGGGAATTGTGGGTCACAAGGAGGTAAGCAGAACCTAAGGGATGTGATTCAGACGAGGCAGTGTTCTCGTCTGAATCAGAGTGTTACCGAGGTATCTAATCGTTCCCTTTAGGGATTTTTAACTTCTGTTTTTATCCTTTTCTTACTAATTCCCCTGTAACCACCAGCTCTCCACCTGATCGAGGTTAGCTGGAAACCTCTCGCATAACAGTCTCCTATGCTGGACCTATTATTTTTTTGGCTGGTTCTATGTTCATAGCAACCACCTTACTGATGGTCTGGACTAAAAAGAGGCGCCCCTTGAGCGGGGCTCCAGCACAGGAGGGTGGGAATAACCCTTTCTGTATATACTTATATGTAAATTGCTGGTGGTTATGTGTCTACTAATAAACTCTGTGAGTTTTCCTTTGCACTGCTCAGTTACAGTGTTTACTAAACACTCGCCATCCGGCTTCATGTTCCGGTATTAGGCGGCTGAGATCACAGGTTTCTACGGGAGCCTCCTTGATCATCAGGCCTGGCACAGCACTGCAGGGAATTTCATGGATGTCCGGCCAGTTCAACCTGAGGGGTCTCCTGGCCGCTTAGGTGTGCTGTCGCATCCAGCGGGAAGTGAAGGTGGCAGTTACAGAAGTCTTGTATATGCTGCCTCAGGTGATGCTCCCCTCGCTAGAGGTTTGTAAAATTTGAGCTTGTCTCTCCCATGCGGTTCAGCGCCTCTGCGATGCTTAGGAACCTTTAGGTACACACGCTAAGGTCTGTGTACTTTCTGAAAACCACATGGTGGTCAGTGTGCACAAGCTCTGTGTACTTTCTAAAAACCACATAACGTATTGTTAAGTGTGCACGCAAGGCACTTTCTGAAATCCTGTAGGGTAAGGGTTACGCGCTCCGCCTCGTTCCCTTTCTTGAGATGATTAGACCTTGGTTCCTTTGCTCCATTCAGCCAGTGTGTACTCGTTTATACACTTCAAGCATCGCTTCCCTCAAACATGAGGGGCTTTTTGGGCGTTTCTGGTGGTAGTTTAGCAGCGCTCCCCTTTTCCAAGAAGGGTCGCCTATGAGCGCGCTACTCTGGATTCGGAGTTCTCCTCTCATATGAGACTGAGTTCACTGTTTTTCCCCAGAGCGCTCCAGCATTATTTCCACAGATCGAGTTGATGACTCTCAAACATACTGTTTTGAGATGCACCATTCCATCTATGAGCTGCTCTATCAGGGTGCCACGAGAGCCCTTCCCTAGAACAGTATTTGAAAATCCATGCTATGGTAAGTGTGCACGTGAAGTCTTTGCACACTTTCTGAAATCCACACTGTGGTAAGTTTGCACGCTAGTGTTCTGCGTTCTTTCTAAAATCCTATTTGCTGAGGGCTTCCCGCGGTTGCTTCGTGCCCTTTCTTGAGTTGGTAAAAGCCCCGTTCATCTTGGGCGCCACTCCACCTATCTATCCTCGGATACCTATCTAAACAGGGTGTTGCTACTGGAGATCTGTTGAGACAGCTCCTTCAGCAAGCTTTTGCGAGAGCAAGCGGTAGCCCCTGTGTGACAGGCAAGACTTAGTATAAAATGCTAGGTTCTTAGCAATATCCCTTTAAAGGAATCTTTCCTGATTCCAAGCCTTCAGCTCTATCCCAGGCCGAGGCCCTAACAATTAAGTTGGGTATGTAGCTTAGGCCTTTGGCCGTAAGGGGTATTGTCACGGACAGCCGTCTAAACTTCCCAGGGACAACTCCCATGGAAATGGTAGAGTTGGTACTTAGTGTTCGCCATGATTCTGGCCTGCACTCCCCTCAGCATGGCGGCGTGGGTATACTGTTTCCCCATTGCGACCCCTAGAGGACGCAGTTCAAAGTTTCCTTGAAAGGGAACGTCTCAGGTTCCCTGAGTAGGGAACGAGACACTGCGTCCTCTAGCTCCCTGCCATGCTTCAGACACCAGCTTCAGACGAAAGAGTGAATGACGTGTTCTCCCGGTGCCTGTTTATAGTCGCGCCGGTAGTGACGTCAGAGGCTGTCGCCGGCCAACTCGTTGGTGTTTTTTCAATGTATGCTTCAGACACGGGTCACAACGAGGTGTTCCCCATAGCGACCCCTAGAGGACGCAGTGTCTCGTTCCCTACTCAGGGAACCATGGTTACATTCGTAACCTGAGATGTTTTATACTACCATTAAGAAATTTTAACCAAACTATGTTACAGACTTTTCTTTAAGACCCTAAAGACCTGTAGGTTAGAATAGGTTAAACTCAAATTTACAGATATTATCCTTCCCGATACAGTATTTCATGTTTTTTTTTTTGTTAAATGTTGGCACATAAAATATCATGACTAACATAATAAGTAAAAATCACACTAAAGACATATTTATGCCAAAGAAAATTATAGAAACATGCAATTGGCATATTTTCCTAAGCATGTTTGAATCTTTGAATTTGTATTGTTTTTTTTTTCTGCCAAACCAAAAAGGGTGAGGGTCCCAATCAATTTGGATGCATTGATTATACTTTATTATACTTTTATTGTACTTTGTAAAAAAAAAAAAAAATATTTAATGAGTTTCTATGAAAGCCAGAATCTACCAAATGTTTGGAATTCTCAATACGGAATGGAGCGAAAGTGTTTTTGTTGATTGTGCAAAATGCTGATCTTGTATAGCATGATGTCTGTGAGGGTGTTTTACATCAAGGCTGATCTATGTGGGAAATGATCTTGCTGTGCTTAAGTCTGTACTTGGCAAGCAAACACACAATATGTTCATGTGATTTTGAGCCCACTCGATCTTTGCTCTCCAAGGTGTGTGTGAGGGAAAGCAGAGGATCAGTCGAGTGGTATTACAGGATTTTCAATCAACACATTTCTAAATCTCAGGTACACAGACAACAACAAATACTCTAACAAACAACAGCTCACATAGCAATATTCTGCCAGACAGTTATTCTATCGGCCTACACATATTTATGAAAAAAATCCACAACATGCATGATAGGAGTGGAGAAAGGGTTTTTCAGTTGACTTACGAGGATCCTGTTGATGAGCATCGAGGATTTTCATAATTTTTTTTCTCTCTTTCTCTCTGTTGTAATGAGGATTGACATCTTTAACGTTTCAAGGATTTCAACTTTGCCATTTTGAGCTTTTTCCACAACCCCAGAAGAAGTCAGGGACTCACCCATGATCTGCTTAAAGTATAAGAACATCAATAGGTAAGGTTTTATTTGGGGAAAATGCCTATTGTATGTACGTTATTCAAATTGCTGACAGCCAAGCACACAAAAACATGCATTTAATCTGCTGATTGTATTAATTTAGAATTGGATGATCCCATTCAGGGTTTTTGTTCAACTGAAGCCGAGCAAGTCTTATTTCTATATCTTATAAAAAAAAAATACTAATATAAATTCCATTTGTATATAGAAATTCAATTAAAGAAAGTTTATTTATTTGTAAGGCCCGTACTTGGATCAGCTCTGTGTCAGGGATCAGAATCTAGTTGTACGCTCACATTCATCTGATATTTTTGGAGAGACCTGCGATTAGTAGTGGTCTTGCCAAACCAGTCTTCTGCATATTGTCAATACACAACATGTGAACTGAGGAAAACATATCTTTTGGTTTATTAAAAGGGTCATATTTTACAGAAAAAGTAATTGCCAAGGGTCTTGCAGTAGCACATATGATATCTGATGAGGCACAATAGAAATATTGGCTAGAAGCTTTGCTGTTGAGCTTATATTGCTTCAAGCAGCGAGGGGAAATTTCTGTTCTATGTTGTAATATGATCACATCTGGGCTGATATTCCACACTCATTCTTATGCAATCCTGCTTAATTTTAAAATTAAACAAAGCTTAAAGTTATTCAAGGTCATATAATTTTTTTTTTATTATATTTTGTCAATGTCACTAAAGAGTGCTAAGTTAAAATTTGGTTATGACACATTTTCACCTTCTCTTGCTGACTGCCTACTTATTTCCACAAAAATTTCAGCTTTTAGTATAGTGTTCTCCCATAGTAAACTCTTTCTGTCATATTTTCTTTCAAAATTACAATATAGTACGTTATTAAATATAGTAAATGCAACATTTTGCTACACAGGTCCTTCTCAAAAAATTAGCATATTGTGAAAAAGTTCATTATTTTCCATAATGTAATGATAAAAATTAAACTTTCATATATTTTAGATTCATTGCACACCAGCTGAAATATTTCAGGTCTTTTATTGTTTTAATACTGATGATTTTGGCATACAGCTCATGAAAAACCCAAAATTCCTATCTCAAAAAATTAGCATATTTCATCCGGCCAATAAAAGAAAGGTGTTTTTAATACAAAAAAAGTCAACCTTCAAATAATTATGTTCAGTTATGCACTCAATACTTGGTCGGGAATCCTTTTGCAGAAATTACTGCTTCAGTGCGGCGTGGCATGGAGGCAATCAGCCTGTGGCACTGCTGAGGGTGTTATGGAGGCCCAGGATGCTTCGATAGCGGCCTTAAGCTCATCCAGAGTGTTGGGTCTTGCGTCTCTCAACTTTCTCTTCACAATATCCCACAGATTCTCTATGGGGTTCAGGTCAGGAGAGTTGGCAGGCCAATTGAGCACAGTAATACCATGGTCAGTAAAACCATTTACCAGTGGTTTTGGCACTGTGAGCAGGTGCCAGGTCGTGCTGAAAAACGAAATCTTCATCTCCATAAAGCTTTTCAGCAGATGGAAGCATGAAGTGCTCCAAAATCTCCTGATAGCTAGCTGCATTGACCCTGCCCTTGATAAAACACAGTGGACCAACACCAGCAGCTGACATGGCACCCCAGACCATCACTGACTGTGGGTACTTGACTCTGGACTTCAGGCATTTTGGCATTTCCTTCTCCCCAGTCTTCCGCCAGACTCTGGCACCTTGATTTCCGAATGACATGCAAAATATGCTTTCATCCGAAGAAAGTACTTTGGACCACTGAGCAACAGTCCAGTGCTGCTTCTCTGTAGCCCAGGTCAGGCGCTTCTGCCGCTGTTTTCTGGTTCAAAAGCACACGCCTGTGCACGGTGGCTCTGGATGTTTCTACTCCAGACTCAGTCCACTGCTTCCGCAGGTCCCCCAAGGTCTGGAATCGGTCCTTCTCCACAATCTTCCTCAGGGTCCGGTCACCTCTTCTCGTTGTGCAGCGTTTTTTGCCACACTTTTTCCTTCCCACAGACTTCCCACTGAGGTGCCTTGATACAGCACTCTGGGAACAGCCTATTCGTTCAGAAAATTTCTTTCTGTGTCTTACCCTCTCTCTTGCTTGAGGGTGTCAATGATGGCCTTCTGGGTTAACCTCTTACCCATGATTGCGGTTTTGAGTAATGAATCAGGCTGGGAGTTTTTAAAAGCCTCAGGAATCTTTTGCAGGTGTTTAGAGTTAATTAGTTGATTCAGATGATTAGGTTAATAGCTCGTTTAGAGAACCTTTTCATGATATGCTAATTTTTTGAGATAGGAATTTTGGGTTTTTCATGAGCTGTATGCCAAAATCATCAGTATTAAAACAATAAAAGACCTGAAATATTTCAGTTGGTGTGCAATGAATCTAAAATATATGAAAGTTTAATTTTTATCATTACATTATGGAAAATAATGAACTTTTTCACAATATGCTAATTTTTTTGAGAAGGACCTGTATTAAATTAAAATAAACATTTAGTAATGAGCTTCAGAAACTATATAACTTTAATATAAAGTTGGATTATAACAATATTTTTTTTATCCTGTGATGGGACAAATTTTCTCACAATTTCCATACACTACTCTTAATCAGAAATTTGAGTGGCCATTGAGGCTAATCACAGAAATGATCATGTTCATAGAATTAAATTTCTTGTTGCTGTGCCTGTAAGACTTCTATGTAAATGTCCTCTTTGCATGTGAAATTATTGCATTTACTCACAAGTTGCACTCACATTAATAGCTGCGTTTACATGGACCCTACTAATTAGTAATAGGACTAGAAGCACAATTTAGAATAAAAAAAGTCCCATGTAAACACGTCAATCGGATTGAATTGGCCAGATCCGACTAAACTTTCGATCGGATTGTAAGGGGTGGTTTATTTCCTTTTGTAATCCGAGCGAGAGGACATGTAAACACTTGATCGGATTGAAAACCGAAACTGGAAAGTAATGCGCAGTGACGTAGAAATAGTGTAATGACGTGTGACACGCGGAACGAGGTGTTCTTCCTGGTGAATAAGTGTCATATATAAGTATCCCATCATTATAAAAAACCGAAACTGAAAATACTGCGCATGTGAAATGGCGCAGAAATAGCATAATGACATGTTCTTGTTCTTTCTGATGAGTAAAGAGTTGTATAAATGAATGTGCTGTCATTAACTTTTTAAAACAGCAGAAACTCTGTATATTCATGCAGTGTGCGCATGTCAAAAGATTAAATCTGATCAGAAGCTTGTGACATATAAACGCGCATATCAACCTGATCACTTTATTTAGTGGTCATGTAAACACTACGTTCTGATTCGTCAATCAGAATGAATTCATTCCGATGGAAGCAAAAAGTGTCCATGTAAATGCACCTAATGTCTATAACAACAACAGCCTCTTTGCAAAGTCTGAAAAACTGAGTTTCCTAATGTTTCATTCTTTAGAAAGTAAGTTTCAGGCCAAGTTTCTGAATAGTGAATAGGCATTGTTAATGTGTAAATGTTGGCAGGCATGTGTGCATTTGTTTAATTCAAACGTCAGAAAGTTGTGGAACTAAGTGCCATTTTCCCATTTGCTATCAATCAACAAACATTTCAATTCTAAAGGGATGTTTTTAGAGTATTAAAAGAATGAAAAGTATGATTCCTGATTATATTACTGCACTGGTCAAAGTACTTTATATACATGTATTTGCACTACCCATATTTTGCACATAATGCACGCTGTTCTAGTTATCGCACTGTAAACTAAGTTGTTACTGTACAAAGCACAGTAAACTATTCTATATAAAATATAATTGCACTACTGTTATTTTGCATAGAATTCATTTTAACAGTACTTTTTCACACTCATCCAACTGTATTTATTACCACTGTTCTCATGTTGCTGCTGTTCATAATGTGTATATATAATCCTACATTGCTCTGTTCATAATGTACATGCAATCCTACACTGCATTCCTATTTATATTCTATGCATACTCTGCTCAATACTTTATATAGCAACTCCACTGTACATTCTGTAAATCATAGCTTCACTTACTCTGCACTTTTATGTATATAAAACACTATATTCTTGCACTTCTGGTTAGATGCTAACTGAATTTCATTAGCTCTGTACTTGTACTCTGCATAATGACAATAAAGTTGAATCTAATCTAATCTAATATATTAAAGTTGAATCTAATCTAATCTAATATATTAAATATATTGACAAAAGTCAAAAACTAGTCCAGACTGGTCTTTTATTAAGTATACTTAAGTAAAGTTCAAGTATATTTTTAAGTATACTTTATGTAGCAAGTATACAAATATAAGTGTTCTAGTATACTTGTAAGTGTACTGTTTCAATACTCCTTGGGTCTAAATTGGCCCACTTTCTAGTATATAAAAGTATACTTTTAAGTATACGTAACAGTAGCAAACTTTGAGTACACAACTAGTTTACCTCTATGTTTGTAGTTTGTACTGCAATTATACTAAACTTATAGGTATACTGATAGTTCTAATTAAATACTTTGTACACTTTGAAGTGTAGTCTCAGTAAACTACTAGTTAAGTAGTTTTATACTGCAAGTATACTCATAAGTTTTCTTTAAGTGAACTTTACATCATACTTTAAGTATATTACTATGTCCCTATTTAGGTTTTAATTTGTACATATTTTGTTAAATGAATATCTGAACATACAAAACATCCAAAGAAAGAACAGGGTATCTGCTTGTAAACAAAAACATTTTATTCTAGCTTCATGCATTCTTTTTTTAAACACTTTAATGTGGGTAAGTTTCATGATTTTTAACAAAATATATATATATATATATATATATATAACATTTTGAACAAAAAGCTGAAAAAGACAAGATGAATTGGATTCAGAATGATAATCAAAACGTAGATGGAGTCGATCAACACCCCATCTAATGACTGTAATTATTACCTCTTCATCGGTCTACAATTTATTCCATAACGTTTCAGTTTTGATGCTGTTTCATGTCAGATGATCATGTTAGATTGCATGTGTTAGTATCTGTTGTTTTTTTTTCTTCTTTTTGGGGAAATTCTGTACAGAAGATGTGTACTAGCGCCCTCTAACAATGAAAACACGGATTCTAGGAGTACAAGTATAGTTCAAATATATTTAGACTTTATGTAAGTATAAGTCAAGTATACTTAAATGTCATTTTAAGTATATTTCTGAGAATTACATAAATCTATTACATAAATGTCGAAAAATGTCATTATGATTTTAACGGTTGTGTAACATTCGTCTGTTATTTGTATGTATGTATTGTGAAGTCTGTAGTGTGTGTTTTTTTTTTTTTTTTTTTTGTGTGTGTGTGTGGACCTGTATGTGATTACTACACCTGTAATTTGAACTCTTATGTTGACAATAAGGGTGCTCAACCGCACATTTCATTTGGTGCTATAATACCCACAAGCCTCGAGACAAAAGAGTTTAGGTTACAAACACAGACAAAAGCATGCACACACACATACCTGCACACAAACCCTTCAGCACAAAAACACCACATGAACGCTCGGCTTGATTTTATTTACAAATCTAACTGTACATTGTTTGATTTCCTCTGTTCATCAGTTTCCAGGCAAAAATTGCAGTTCGTTAAACACGTTACATGTTTTCGATGCTTTTTTATGTCTTTTTACCCCAAGAGGACAAAGTCCTTCACTGTCATTTATAAAACATAAGATTGTTTTTTTCCCAGTCAAATAATTAATTGTACTGTTTTCCTTATAGTTGTTTCAAAATTGCATATTTAAACGTTTTAATCACACATTCCAATTTTTCTATCAGTACAGGTTTCCAAAATCATTATCTGTTCCCAATCATCCATTACTACCTGTGATGTCATCAGGGAGGGATTTACATATCAGATACACACTGCTCTCATGTTACGTTTGTGTTGGAGTCTATTACTGCATGCCTCAGTTTGGCTGATAACATGCTGTTCTGCTAGTGATAGTGATGAAAAGCATTAAACAGTCTGAGTCTCCGCCCACTTCCTACATATCCCAGGATTCTTCTATTACTAAATATATTCAAGACTCTCATAATCTCACTTTCTCTCTGTCTCACCAACTGTCTAGCATTTAAAGAGTTACATTTCTGCATGTGCAGGTGTGAACTGAACAGGCATGGAGATGTGTTTGAGTGTGTGACATCATCAGACAGTGAGGGTGAGTCGAGAGAGAGAGATTAAATGAGAAGAAAAGGTTATTGTCTGAACAATGATCTCATTGCGCCCCTCACTTCTGTGCTAGACAGAAGGATTATGGGTAGACCTGGAGCAACAGGAAGAAGAATGAAGGTTATGAGATCATATGGGGAGATCACTGTCTAGAAACACATACACAGGAGGAGGGATGCTTGTCGTTAGTGGATGATGTTCATTTTGTGAATGCAATGTGCACAGCATCCTTGAAGACAGATGCCTAAACATGCACACAGTCACATCTCACATGCATGCAAACACATATTTCTTATGCTCTGCCTTTTCCAGTGGAAATTATGGTTATCCTCATTTTGCATGGACTCACCTCATAATGTTTGCATACAGAGCTGATGAAAGCAGATATTCCTTTGCCCATGATGAAGCAGCTGTAAGTCACAGTCACCAGTTGTGACATTATTAAAAATCATGCAAGCCTGAATCTTTCTAATGTAAATGAGCATCTTAATGAGAAACTGTCTGGCTCTACAGCATGATGATCTCGGGTAGCGTTACACGCTGTTCAGGCAGCGGCTGTGTAAATGCCTAAACAATGAAGGAAATTGCTCTAATAAAAAGCTGCTCAGAATTTCAGTGAATACACTCAATTAATAATCTTTCACTTAAATATTCTAATTCAAATATTTCACCAAGTGTTTTTTGTATGTGTAAGACACACACAGAGAGAGAGAAACCTGTCTTGTCTATTTACTGTTAAACACAGTAAAAACCCTATTAATTAATTAACTCTTTTAATAAGTTATATGTTGACTCTTTTATAAGTTAATATGTTTCCTTACAATAAAAAAAATGTTGTATTTGATGTAAAGACAGTAAATGTAATTAAAGACAATAAACAATAAAAAATTTAATTTACATTTTCATGAAAAAAAAATAATATATTATACTTAACTGTAGGCTATTAAGCTTTTAGATTATTGTGCTGTTTTTAAAATAGAAATTAAAGGGAGTCGTTTTATAATTGGTATTGGAGTGTTACATTATGCTGCTTTTTATGTTATTTGATTCATATTTTTAATTTAGCGAGCGACTTTTATAAGTTACTTTAATATTTTCTCGTCTTTTCTAATTTTGTATTGATTTGGCAACGCAACACTGACTGACACACACAGGGTTTAAAGTGGGCCGGAACGTCAGATAAATGAATAAATAAATAGATTAATTAATATCAATGATAGAGCGATGGTAGGCTATAGTTAAAAAAAAAAAAAAGTTGCGTGTGCACTGTCAAATTGCAGCGAGCCTGGTGCTTCTGATCTGAAGGAGTCTTTACCGCATCAAGTAATAGCACCCCCTGGTGTCAAATTCACAAACATGCTTCCCGATGTGTGTTATGTTCTCAGTCACGGTTTTCTCCTGTCTGATTTGAGGGCATCGCTGGTTCAAACGCAAGTAGTGGTGTTTACAGTTGCTGTTCTAGCCATAGCTAGTGGATGTTGCAGTGGAGTTAAAAGTCTAAGGTGAAGTAGGCTAATGTTCAAATTTCCATAATTTAGACAGGGCAACAAAAACAAGTTAAAGAACGAGCAAGGCTCCGAGTTAGACTATTATTTGCAGGGCGGTATGGCTCTGTTCATCAGCTAGTCAATGAGGAATTCACCAAGGATATTTTCGTAAACAAGAACTGAAACTAAGACTTAAATTATTGGACTTTTTTTTTTTTTTCGTAAACTGGAAATAATAACAATAAAAAAACTTAACGCGCCTGTTTCGCGCGGCACGAGAAGTTGCTGAGCCGATTAACCGCTCAGTGAAGGACCGTAACCTTGAACATATCGCTAACGTTGTTAGTCCTAAGCGGCTGATCATAAAGGATGCGTCTGTGGCAGTGAAATGAAAAATAGCACAGGTTATGAGTTGAACATTATACTTGAGCGCTGCATTTTTAGTTTCTTGTGCGAGACGCGGGTGCAACAGCAAAATAAGGCCGTCAAGCACAAAAAAAACTTATAAAAAAAAAAAAAACTTTATTGGAGCCTACTACTGTATTGTAACAACCACACGGTGTTCAGGGGGGGGCAGAGACCAGCACACTCGGATGGTAGCTACCACACATTTCTTTATTAATTATTAAAAACATAACACCATCTCATAAACACGTTACCCCCCCTTTTCAGTCGAAATTGGTCCACATGTATGTTTGTGTTCTTTTGTGCATATTGGCCAGTAGGTGGAAATAGAGGTTCATGATATACGTTTAGTTGAGTAGAGAAGAAGGAGAGAGTCCGAAGCATCCCACCTGCTACTGCGTGTGCTGTACCACTCTTCTATATAATTTGGTTAAATAAAGGATCTTGATGTTCGAATGCCTCCTCATTGCTTCTTACAAAGGATATAACAATTGGCGACGAGGTATTTTTTTACTTGAGGATGGCAGCTGTTTCTACTTTTCCCACGCCATTTTTACCATGTCCCGGAGAACCAACTATTCCGTTTGACACGTGGCTGCGGATGTTCCAGAACTATTTGCTCGTTGTTGGTGCTTCTGGAGATGCATGGCCGGGTCGAACGAAAACGAGCACTGCTTCTACATTGTCTCGGGACTGAAGGCCAGAGGTTGTTCTATACCTTGCCGAACCAAGGTGATTCGATGGAGGATGCGATCGCGACCTTGAAAGCGCACTTTGCTCCTCGACGGAACATAATGGCTGAGCGTCATGCTTTCAGGAAACGTATTCAGGTACCAGGAGAAACCATACTTCAGTACGTAGCTGCTCTAAGGGACTTAGCGGCTACTTGTGACTTTGCAGCTACTCTGGATGACATGTTGCATGATCAGCTGGTGGAGAATGTGTCCAGTCATCGCATTCATGAGAGATTGCTTTTGGAATCTGAATTGACTCTTGAAAAAGCCATTACTATTGCAACTCAAACAGAAGCTGCTGGTGAAAAAGCCAAATTATTATCGAGTAATCGCTCAGTTCCTGTGCAAGTGATAAATGCAAAGTCTCCACCTGTAGCTGCACGTCACCGTCGGAGACCACCTTCAAAACCAGCGTCTACAGTGCGTTCTTCAAAGCCATCATTTTACGGTACCTGTTTCGTCGTCCCGTGAATGTTATCGGTGTGGATCTAGGAAACACCTCGCGAGTGACCGTAGTTGTCCTGCTGCATCGGCAAAGTGTAATAACTGTGAAAAATTGGGACATTATTCACGAGTCTGTCGCTCGGGACAAGCTTGCTCAGTGCGTGAAATTGACTTACCTGAGATTCAGATCCTTTATATGCATGACTCGTTAACTGATAAAATTCAGTGCACGGCTGTCATAGAGACCGCAACTACATCTGTGCCTATCGAGCTGACCGTGGATTCTGGATCATCTGTTTTCGATTTTGCCGAAAATTGTGTATGATACACACTTCAGGAAAGACGCTTTGCAGCCTCCTTCTGTAAGACTGGTGACATATTCTCATGCTCCGATTCCTGTACTTGGATGCTTACCTGTGACTGTCTCTAAGGATGACATTACCTGCTCCACATCGTTCTTCATGGTTGAATCTGGCACAGCTCTGCTTGGAATGGATCTGATCAATGGGCTAAATCTTCGTTTCGAAGGCAATTCAATTTTGCCAGAGCGCACGTCAGCTCCGGTCTTGCGATTGTCTGCTTCGATATCTTCACCTGCTTTGGGATGCGCAAAAGGTTTTGTGCACAAAGTAACATTTTGTCTGCTGTGACTCCTGTGCGCCAGAAAACTCCGCCTCTTACCTTTGTCTGTTAGAGATACAGTCAGTGAAGAAATTCATCGCCTTCTTGAGTTGGGCGTAATTGAGAGAGTGGATGCTTCGCCGTGGGTCTCCCCGATAGTAGTAATACAGAAAAAGTCGGGTGCTATTCGTATGTGCGTGGACCTGCGAGAGCCCAACAAGGCTGTAGTTACGGATAGCTACCCTCTACCACACATCGAAGAAATGTTGTCTGTGTTAAGAGGCGCGACTGTATTTTTCCACTATCGATTTGGAGAGTGCTTACTTTCAGTTACCGTTACATGAGGAGAAGCCGCGATCTGACCCGCCTTCATTACTCACGAAGGGACTTTTCAGATTTTTCGTCGGGTCCCGTTTGGCCTTGCTTCCAGCACCCTCCGCTTTTCAGAAAATGTTGGCAACAGTTTTACCGTGGACTTCCGAATGTGGCCATTACCTGGAGGATATTATTCTTTGGGGACGTACACAAAAAGAACATGATCACACGCTCAAAGCTGTCGTTCAGCGTTTATAGGATGCTGGGCTGAAGTTGAATCATTCGAAGTGCCAGTTCAACAAAACCAGTCTGCGCTTCCTGGGACATACAGTGAACGCGCAAGGAATTCAACCGGATGAGGGATCACCTTTGGCCGCTATTCTTCATGCACCTGCTCCGGAAGATGTGACCCAACTTCGGTCGTTCATTGGGCTACTGTCGTGGTACACAACAAGTGTTTAATTCCTAATTTTGCCACGGTAGTTGAACCTCTCTGCGTGCTTGTATCAGAAAGGGCTCAGATTTCGTCTGGTCCTGAAGACGCACAGCAATGCTTTAATGCTGTAAAAATAATTGCGTGGGCCGTTGAAAACTTATGAACATGATTTACCAGGCCATGGGGCTCTGAATGCTGATAAAACGACTGGTCGAGCTGTCTTTCTCTCGCCTGCCGTTGCCCCTGTTTCGGAAGAAGACTGTTTGGAAGCTTGAACCTGGAGTTTGTAGGGCGTTTCTGTCTCCTGCGATGGGTCAGCTTTGTTGGCCAGCTGATGTGTGCGTCTGGCCTCCCGCGTCATGCCTCGGAATAAACTGAATGCATTACGCCGCACAAAATAGCTCGCGGTTGGCTTCTTCTTTCAACTTCTGTGGATAGTTATTCTACGTCTATGCTTCCCTACTTTCAACTAGCATAACGAATCGGAGTGTGGGCAGCAAGATTATG
>NC_056617.1:2331735-2337735 GCF_018340385.1 Cyprinus carpio | reverse complement strand
TCTTATTCACTGGCTCGGGCATGCCAGCGCTCTCTGCTGCTGGCTCGGGCACGCTCACCGCTGCTCGCTCGGGCACGCCAGCGCTCTCCGCTGCTCGCTCGGGCACGTCAGCGCTCTCCGCTGCTCGCTCGGGCACGCCAGCGCTCTCCGCTCCTGGCTCGGGCACGCCAGCGCTCTAACATTCACACGCGGGACATGGACGACTGGGACAGAGACAAAAACCAACACCGACATGACAAATGTAATAAGGGCAAACATGACAAACACAAACAATAGGGTTAGGGTTGGAATAGCAAGAAAACAACAAACAGGAAGGGGGGAGGCGGGACCACAAAGTTCATGGGGGACAGGACCAGGGTGGGTGGGTGGGGTAGGAGTCTAGGAGGACGGGGGACGAAAAGGTGACAACGAGGGGTTAGGGCAGGCTGGGGTGGTCTAGGGTGGGGGAAGGTCTCAGGACCATTACACCAGAGGACATGACAGTGGAGAACTAACTGACACGGGGAAACATCTTAGGACAGGGGAGGGAAACGGTGGAACACATACGGGAAACGGGGAAACATCAACAGGAGGATACATGAAAACATCAGCTGGACATGGGGAACGCTCCACGGGGACACGGGGCAACGTTCACAGGACACCGGGGCAAGCAGGGAGACAGAAAACTGGGTCAGGAGTAGCCACTAACTGGGTTGGCTCGGGATCTCTGGGGACAGGGTAAGGGGACAAGACGACTGGTGGGGATTTCCGATCTGGACAAGATGGAAAAATAATCAGAACAAGGCTTTGGCGGCCTATAAGAACCGGCATCTAGCCGTACGAGACAACACAGATGTATCAAACGTTTTCTGCTGCAGCAGAGTCGGCCGGACCTCTTCATCCGACCTCACGACAGCAGACTTCGAACCTGTTCTAGTATTCACTGGCTCGGGCATGCCGCGCTTCTGCTGCTGGCTCGGGAACGCTCACGCTGCTCGCCGGCACGCCAGCGCTCTACGATGCTCGCTCGGGCACGCAGCGATATCCGCTGCACGATCGGGCACGCCAGCGCTTCCGCTCCTGGCTCGGGCACGCCAGCGCTCTACGATGCTGGTCGGGCACGCCCACCGTACTCGCTCGGGGCACGCACAGCGATCTCGCTGCTCGGAATCGGGGCAAGCCAGCGCTATCCGCTGCTTCGCTCTGGGCAACGGCACAGCGCTCTCCGCTGCTCGCATCGGGACGCCAGCGCTCTCCGCTGTCGCTCGGGCACGTCGCGCTCTCACGTGCTGGCTCGGGCACGGCCGGCTCTACGCTGCTGGCTCGGGCACGCCAGCGCTCTTCCGCTGCGGCTCGGGCACGCCAGCGCTCTACGCTGCTGGCACGGCATCGCCAGCGCTCTCCGCGCTGGCTCGGGCACACGGCCACGCGCTCCGGCTGGATCGGCACGTCACAGCGCTCACGTGCTGGCACTAGGAGGAGGCAGTGGTCACAGGAAACGGCAGGACCTTCTTCCTCTTCCTCCTTGGCCGCGGTGCAGAGTCCAGCTGGAACCGAGCGGGTTGGGAGTTTGGCCTCAGGCAGGGCAGCTCTGACGCCGACGACTCTGAAGCTGACTCCCACAAATCGTCAAAGCCCTCGCTTCCTGGGAGGCTGTTGGCTTTGGAGGCGCCGCAGGGTTCTGGGGGGAATCTGCCTGTTCCCCCAGTGTTGTGTACCAGGCCAGGGAGACTCCCCTCTGGGCCATCACTGGCAGCTGGGTCCGAGGGGTGTGGGACCTCTGGGGGGAGGCCTGCCGGCCTCCTCCTGGGAGAACTCTCTCCCACAGCCTGGCATACTTGTGAAGGATCCACTCCACCCTCGGAGAGGATGTGATGGGTGGTGATCCCCTTACTGGTCGGTGGGGGAGCACTTCCAGCATTGCTGCGGAACTCCGCTCTATGTGTAGGTGGCTGGAGGACCTCCTGTCTGCTGAGGTCTTTGGTCGGTTCATTCTGTTATGCGGTTGGTAAGGAGGAACTCAAGTTGAGACCAGGATTCCTCAAAGGGGCACAAAGGGTTTTATGTGATGACAAAAGGGGAAAAAACAAAACCACGACGGGGCAAAACAATAGCTAGGGTAGGAACTAAATACACCAAACAAGACTAGGGCTGACCAAGATAAAGACAATAAAACACAACGTGATATAACAAAAACACTCAACGATAGTACAAAGACTTCTGTCAGGGTGACAAAGGATAAACTCACGAGGCTGACAGGTAGCAACATATATGAGGAACAGATTGAGTGAAACAACATCACAATGAACGAACAAAGCCAGGAGCAACACTAGTAGATTCTTAAATAGTGGGAACTAATCAAGACACGACAGGGTGGCACAGATAGGCCCCACCAACACGACAAGACTAGGATAACAAGGGGGGCGGGGCAAGGACGAGACAACACAAGCCACATTGCACAAAGACAAGGCCATGTGCTTGTACACAAAACACGGGTCTGTCATGATCCTGCCTCTAGACTAGAGAAAAGTCAGGACATGATGGCAGGACCATGACACATTCACTTGTGCACAGCAATTTCACATTTTTATTTACTTTTTTACCTCTATTGGTGCTATGTAAATACCCTGTACAACCTGTGTTTGCACATTCTCGCTGTTGTAACATTCCTGCTCATCATTAATATTATTAACTCTAAATATACTGTGCTTGGTGCATTAAATTTTATTCTTATGTTTTTTTTACACTTACTTTTTCCATACCACATGTTTTATATATTTTTCGTCTTGTGTTTGTATTCTTTAATAATTGCACTGTCCTTGGAGCGGACCTGACCTACATTTCACTGGCTGGTCATCAATTCTCTCCATATAACCATGTATGTGACCCAATACCAAATCTTGAATGTTGAAATCTTCCAAAACCCGGTAAAAGCTGGTTCGTCTTTGGTAACACAATTTTAGATGTATTGTAGATGAAAACCGGTGAGGCCTATGACTGTTCCATAGACTGCCAAGTAAATAACCGTGTCAAGGTCTGCCATTAGAACGTGCAATCTGGGTTATATAACAGGACGGGAAACACTTTTTGTAAGCGAAGAAAACAAAAATAATGACTTTATTTAATAATTCCTTTGTCCACAGTCTCCTCTGTGTCTCTCCATATCAACTAGTATGCTTGGTATGCTCTTCTGTGTCCCTCCAAGCAACAAGGATTCGACTGCTTTGTATTTCAAATCAATGCGTAATTAAACCTATAAACAGCGAAGAGGGAGTATTCCGACTACGACTTTTCATACCTTTATGGACCTTGAACAAACTGTTATTAGTTTGGCATCTAGGGACAGTCTCACGCCTCCAGTTTAATCCAAAATATCTAATTATGTTCCGAGGACGAACTGAAGCTTTGTACGGGTTTGGAAAACGACATGGGTGTAAATGATTATACAAAATATCCATTTTGGGTGGAGTAACACTTTAAAGGACTGTGTAGGAAATTGCATACAGATTATGCGAAACGGATACTTGACTCTGGACTGCTGCGACTCATTTTCTTTTGTCTATAATATTCTGACAAGTTGCGAGCCATCTCACACCTAGATACACCATCAGTGTGTCGTTGTAGGGATTAGGGCATAGGCGTAAGTTTCACACCTCTGTATGATTCTCCACATCCACTTCCTTTAATCACTCTCCCTCATTTCCATCTAAACACAGGACATTACAAAGACATCCCACCTCTCCAGGACTTTCCTGCATATTCATAGTGGCTCTCTGACACCCGCAAATTACATCAAATATCCCAGAAACTGTGGAGGCAAGTGAGAGAACGATCCAGAGGAAAGAGCGCCACTTGAGTGAAAGAAAGAAACACATCTAGTTATATAGTAAGCATGACCATATGAATGTCTGCATGAATAATTGAGTTTAGACAGTTTGCAAGAACGTTTAGCATCCGTTGTGTGAAAATAATCGCTGCTAGATGATTTATGAGTGAACGAGTCTTGAGAGAGTACAGTGAGTGAGGTTGCCAGATCCAGTTATTATAGGCGGTTTTGGACTTGTCTTTTCCACTTAACGCTTCCCCGCCATTGTCAAGTATTTACGGCTTTTCATGTTTTCACTGTTATACACTCGGGGGCGCTATTACACATATTCTGAATGAGAACAAACCCTCCCGGACAAAACACATGGAACAGGCGGAAACTAAAAAAGAATGCTTTAGCTAGAATAAAACTTTTGTTTTTTGTTATGTTTTTTTAAGTAGGGCTCTGATCTTTATTTTTGGTATGATATTCAAATATTCCATACAGAAAAAATACGGAGTCCATCAATTTGAGTGAAAAATCATAAAATTGCTGGCAGTGGCTAGCTTTTTTTTTTTTTTAATACAGTTGAGGGAAGAGGTAATTTGACACTTTATAAAGTCTATAAAAGGGGGAGTTTCAGTTTAGGGTAACGATATCCTAAATAATTGGACAATTTTTTTTTTTTTTTTTTTTTTTTTTTTTTTTTTAATAGCAATATCTGGCAACACTGCATGGCTGGCACCTAAACTGACAGTTATCAATAGAGGCCACTTGACATGTTATTCCTTAATTCACACAGTAAGGGAAATGCAAAAATAATGATACAATAATATGCTGATTATCTGTAAGAAACATTATCAATGTTGCCAAAAACAGTAGCATTTAACACTGCTACACAGATCTGTAGACCAAGTAGGTTTCCGAATAAAAACATTCAAAAGAGCAGGGGGTCGTGGGGTCACAGGGAAAATGTTGTTCCAGCTGGAACGTACGCCGCAGGATGTCAGTCTAAGGGTAAGAGTAGAATTGATTTAATTTACAGTAGTATGGGGTTTGTGTAATGCTTGAACGTGTAGCTGGTGACTGAGGGTTGAAAGGGTTCAAATCCTTAGGAAAAACTAAACTCTGAGTTGCTGTTAGTGATTCAGTTCCAGGTATTTTTTGAGGAAAATGCACCACCACCCTGCTCAAGTCTGTGGACTGCTGTTGTTCATACTAAAAAACATGAAGTAGAATGGATTGGGGTTAGTCAGGGATCCCCAGCACTGTTCCTGACAGGTACACCATTAAACCTGATAAATCTTAGTAGACATCCAAAATGTGTGATGTTAGGTATCTCCAGGAACACGGGGGTTGGAGTTCAGTTACCTCCATTTCTCTTTAGAATAGTCTTAGGTTGTTGTTGTTTGTTTTTGTTTTTACGGTGAAAAGATCCTGTTGGACCTATAGAGAGGGACACAATGACAATCAACGGATGCGCCTTCCCTGGCGCTATTACACGCCAAGCTTGTATCACCACTACTCCTCAGTTCACAGTCATCAGATTGTAGGCATGGTAATGCGCCCAGTCCAAAGGACTAATAATGTAGCAGGTTTGCAGTTATTAACAATTCTTAGAAAAAGTGTCAAGAGGCAGTTTTTCCATAAGACTCTCTCTCCTCCTCTTCCTGCCAGACAAATGTAATTTTCTTAAAAAAGAATGATTGATTTGATCAATAAAAACATTTTCTCTTCAGCTGGGGTCGATGGACAGAAAATCAGATGGTGTCCTTCTGGCTTCTTGAAGGCTTTTTCAGCTGAGAAGTTGAACCTTCTCAAGGAAACTGATGACGATACGTCGCAAAACAACATCATGTGAGTTTGTGCTTTGCTAAAATTCCTTAATCTACCCTGGTGCTCTCAATGACTGGCCTTTTTACCAAAATGATTTTTAATATCACTGAAAAACTGGATCGCAAGGTCTCAGATCATGCGCCTCAAATCTTAATTTGGAAGTAATATTTTTGCTGAGGTACTATAAATATACATGTTATTTTTTAACTTTTTCCACTTGTTTTGCCGACCTGCTAATTGTTTATGTTGATAGTATAAACCGATGACGATGCGCATCAAAGTTTTAGCAATTATTGCAACATGCAAAATTGATAGCTGCATAGTTACCACCATAACGTGAACCCTCAGTTGCCATGACCTCCACAAAATATAAACATGAT
>NC_056617.1:2331488-2331650 GCF_018340385.1 Cyprinus carpio | reverse complement strand
ACAGTATCACTGAAATGTTAAAGTGTTAAAATGCAAAAAATAAAACAAATGTATTCTTGTTGCACTTAAACATTTTTTTAGGTGCAAGTCAATTTGCAACGTTCAAAGAGAGTGTTTTGCCTTGTTTTGTTAGGTATTGATTGAAACGATTATGGAGGGGGA
>NC_056617.1:2310676-2331038 GCF_018340385.1 Cyprinus carpio | reverse complement strand
TTTATTATAATGTTGTTACACCCAAATTTCTTTCCAGCTTCCAATGCAGTCAGCGGACTTTACAGGGCGTGATGCAACAAACTGGGGCAATTGGGGGACCTGAAAACAAACATGTGAAGGAAAAGGGATTTGTGGTATCAAGACACTTGATAGAAGTGCATCAAGGACGAGGAGAGGGACACCTCTCTCAATGAAGTGCTCATGTACTGCTGTGATTACAGTGATGTGAAACAAAACAAGTCACTCGGATCACAGATTTAAACAATTGGTTGGAAGCTCTCAGTGATGTTAAGGTGCTGGCTTATCTGAGTTTTGTATTTCTTTCAGGTGTTAGAGGATGACGACATAAGAAAAACAAGAAGAAGATCAGATGGATCATAATTGATCAGCATACTGTTATGAGCTCACATGGACCATGTCATACAACAGCCAGCGATTTTCACAAAATGAAGCCTGAGATGTGATCAGGACCTCAACACAGAACAGAGACCTACTGTACATCATCTCACTTATTGTATCATCTTATCAATTACATGCATTTCAAACTCCATGAACTCCTACTCTACAAATAACTGGTTAAAGGGGATGCTCTAAATTATATCCACACATTACTATTAAAATATAAATTTAGCTTGAATTGACATTAGTGTTCCCCCCCTGTCTTTTGATTAAATGTTTCATTGCATCTCATTCATTTATTTTTTGTAGGTCTTGTCAATGATTAATAGTGATTAATCGCATCCAAAATAAAAAGTTTTTGTTTACCTAATATATGTGTGCATAAGCGTGTATATTTATTATGAATATATAACAGTAGAGCATAAAATATACAGCTTAAATATAAAATACAAAATGAGTACTTGTAAAATAAATAAAGTAAATAAGCAGCACATCGGCAGTGATAGAGTGCAAACCAGTGAAGTAAACAAACAGTGCAGATAAAAAGATTGTAGTGTAAGAGAGCTTATTCGGTCTGATTAAAGTGACTAAAAGCTCATAGAGCAGTTCTTTATTAAACTGTCTGAAGAGGTAGTTAGCAGACCAATGCTGCACAAAGTGACTGGTGCATGTCACCGTAGTTAGTGGGAGGGGGAAGTGGAAGGGACCTGGGGATGTTTTGTGGGCCGGGACGGATCTGGGGGGGAAAAAGGCGCGGGGGGGCCCGGGGGGGGGGGCGGGGGGGCGCCGTCGCAAGTTCAGTGGTGCCTGGGGCAGAAGAGAGGGATGTGGGGGGGGCAAGTTTGAGAGCGAGTTCAGCTTCCTGACAGCCTGCATGACATGAAGCTTGTCTTCAGTCTGCTGGTCCTGGCCTGGAGATCTCTTCTCAGTCTCAATATAATCTACCCCACCACTCCAGTCCATCAGTTAACATCTCAATGAGACAAAAGCTGAAACAAATCCATCATCAAGGCATTAATTAAAATATGGGTCCATAATCCACTGCTTCCTTCATTGAAAAACTGGTCTGAATCAGGAGAGAAATCTGAACATCAAGCCAAAACAGCTCTGAACAAATATGTGGCTGGATTTTGACGTGAGAGACAACAGGAGATGGACTTTTCCACTGAAGGAAGTGTTAGTATGGATAGTGGACTAAAAATGTTTTCATGATGGATTTGTTTCAGCTTTTTGTTTTATACAGATGTTAACTGATGGACTGGAGTGGTGTGGATTATTGTGATGTTTTTATCAGCTGTTGACTCTCCTTCCGACGGCACCATAGCACTGCAGCAAGTGTGCCAATGCTCCAAGTCAGGGCCCAAAAGCTTTGGCAGTGACATAAATGTTGTCTTTTGGGCAAAGTTTTTGCTTCAGTATTTTTTGATATTTATTTTTTCCACATTTCTATGGTAATCACTGAAAAAAAACAATGATAACTATCATATATTTAAAGGCTTTTATTGGGAAAACAAAATTAGTCAATATTTACAGTGCTGACCTTTGTTCTTCATAACCTTGCAATTCGCCCCCTCAGAAGCATGCTGGTATTAGCTTTCTCGTACAAATCCTGACTGTGCAATCTATTCTTGCCTATATTAGTTCTCCGGGAGCTTGATCACATATTGTGGGAGCTTCTGCTTGTCCACTCGCCTTTTGGAGGAAGACCACAGGTTCGCTATGGGACTGAACGATCCGAGAGTTGCCTGGATACGGATCTAAATGTAATTGTATATGAACATTCGAACCAATTGTGTGTATACTCTTTGCATTGTGATATGGGTGCTCCTACATGCTGGATAAAATGCATTTACACGGATTCGAATCAGGCAATTATGCATCATGGATCCGATGGAAAAAGTAGCGGTCTTGAACAGGGTTAGGGGTTCGAACCATTCTTTATTTGTTGTGTGACAGTTTGTTTTTTTGAGCAGATTAGATGAGAGACCCACTTCCTTGACTGAAACGCAACGCGCCATCACATGGGTGGTCCTCCGGATTTGTAGCTTCATTGTGAGAGCAGCTGTCACAGACGGACTCAATGGTAGTGTTCACCTTTTCCGTCTCCGAATAAGCGCAATTTTGTCAAAGTCCAGTTGTGGAAGGGAAGCTTCGATCACGGACAAAATAACTTTGTCACGGGTCCTTCTTCTGTCCGGTCCTTGTTCTTCCTGCAGAATTTCAGTCCTGTCCTTGATGTTTTTCTTTGGAGGAGAAGTGGTCGTTGTTTTTGCTCTTGTGTAGTTCGCGTGACACCAGGGCTGTTTGTCAAAAGTGTTGTTTTGTCCTTCATCTGTGCGGGCAGCATAACTTCCGAGCACATCCTGATCCTGCTGTCCGTTTTCTTGAGGCAGCTCTGCACAGGGCTGGAAGACCACAATTCTTTTACTGTAGCTGAATCCTCAGGAGGGAGACGGGCCCTTGCGAACTCCTGCCGGCACCTTCTGGGATGTCCTGAGACTGCTTCCATGGCAGTCCAACCTCTCTCCTTGAAGTTCTTGATGATCCAGTAAATGGTTCTTTCAGGTGCAATACTCTTTGAAGCAATTTCCTTGCATGTGAGGCCATTTTGATGCAAATCGATGATGGTTGCAGGTGTTCCTTTGGAGGTAACCATTGCTACCAAGAACAGCCAAATGATTGTAAACGCTTCTTCCCCTCTTTTTATAGCAATCAGTCTGCGCTTACAATCTAATTATGATAGTGATCTTACCTGACTAGAAAATGCACTCACACTTCATCTCACATGTGATGCTGCATTACATGGGTATGCGTCACTTTCATCGTTAGCTGGTTAATTTGGTTCAGGATCAAAATGAAAACTGAATCATGTGCGAGTTTCGTGAAATGTAAAATTTATCGACAAACATGTGGAATTTTTGGTCACATACCAATATGGACGTGAGCGGTGGCTACGATCAAATCTCACGTCTGGTCTCAGCTCAAAGTTTTTAAGTTACCTGGGGTGTCATTTATAAACGTTGCGTACTGCGCACAAAATGGGCATAGAAAATGCGCGTTATGAAGCAACCTGTCTTGTACACCGTTAATGCACATCGCACGATCGGGATTTATTAAAAATAAACTTGCTGTAAATATGTATGCAACGTACGGACATTCTCCTAGGACCATGCGTACGCACTCTTTTCCTGGAGCTGAGAAAAAATAATGAAGTAAACAACGATTTTAAAAATCTGTTTTCATTTCGATATACAGATTTACATTAATATATTCCCATTCTCATTAATGGAGATAATCACTGAAAATGACAAAGTAACTACGCAGAAGTTAAAAATTATACACAATGCGTAAGACACGTTTAGTGGATGCGCTTGATCACCTTTTCCTGGGCATGCTGTTTTAATGACAGCACAGGAGTGCTATAGGTGCACAATACTTCATCTTCAAAACTAAAACGGCATATCTCAATGTTGTGAGAAAATATTTTAGTGAGAACAATGATTTGAAGTGTGATGCGCACTTCGATATTGTGGCGCACACTGCTGGATTCGGTGGAGTGGTCCCGTATTGTCCGGTTTGAATAGGTCCAGTGATAATATCGTTACTTGTACAAACTTCACAGCTGCACGGAAGGTGCTGATGTCATGTGAAGGGCATCTCCACAACATTATGAAAAATACCACTGTATATGAAGGATACAACGTGAAGAACAATTGGCACAGTTCTACTTTTTTTAAAATAGGGGCTACTTTGTCAGTGATGCGCAAATGAGTCAGACAATTCTGTTTACACTGCAATAAATAGATAACAGCTAAAAAATGCTAAAGATGTTCACATTATCAGCAAAAAACTGCATAAATTAAATTTTTATTTTAATTGTTTAAAACAATTGAAATACTATTTTGCCAGTGGAAAAAGAACGAGATCAACTCTATTCTAAAATATTTATCTGAGTACCAAAATGTTACCCCTCTTAAGTTTGTTCTTTAAACACATTTGTTTCTTGTTGCACCTCTAACACTGCTGATTACAGTTCTCCACTGTAAAAAAAAAATGCTTAGAATTTTAAGTAGCCTACAATCAACTTACTGTATAAGTCTTCAACTTTAATTACATTAAACTGATTTAAAAACATGAGTGTTGTGATGTTTCTTAACACACCTCTGTCTAGATAAGGACAAGATATATACAGTATAGTGTTATCTTAACACAGAAAGTTTGTTGACATTTTTTACACTGTGTTAGAGTTACACAATTTGTTTCAAGCATGTTATTTTTGATCAAACCTTGTATGCAATAAAAACACAGCAAACTCACATATAGATTATTGAAGTAACTGCTCATGAAGTGATGCATGCAGCAATGTGATTGGCTGATAAATAACGTGTTTTTTTCACCTTTTTTTCTTTTTAACATTTAACACCGAACACACAGAAAATGTATAAAAAAGTAACATCCTTTTTTAAGAGTGCATGACTTACTGATCAAACCATATTTTTTTTTACATTTATGTTTGCATATTACTCAGAATTTGTATTAAATATTATATTTTACTGAGATTCTCTCATGAGGTTTTACTGCATTCTAAGAGTATTCCTAGAATAGAAAAGTTGAATAGTTAGAAAAGAGTTGTGATTGAGGTAGTGTTCAACTGTTTTTATATAATCTGAAAAAAAGTAGCATAAAATGTGTATGAATAAATAACATAAGACTTATGAAACTGTAAATAACTTAAAGTGGGTCTCCTATCTGCTCACAGATCAACTTTTACAAAACAAATACAGGAATACATGGGCTATATTTGTATACACTGTAAATGTGCACTGTCCCTTGAAGCATGACCTTAAGGTTTTTTGTTGTTTTTTTTTTTTTTTTTACAACACAAGTTTCAGCCTATTTCACAACATATGCTAAGTTTACTCGATCTAAACTACCCTATTTCAGCATTACTGCACAATCATATGGTGAATGCATGTTGAACAAAGGAATCCTTTCAATGAATTTTTTTTTTTTTTTACATTGAATCTGTAAGCCTCAAAACAATGTAATGGTCTTTCTTGATGCCACATTACTGCACTTTAACATATATTTTATAAGTGCATTTTCTGGGGTAAAAAAGGTGTAAAATGCAAACTTACTGAACAACTCTTATTGGTTTTCTGCAATGATTAAGAATTAATGGTAGATACATGTTTTTTACAGAAAAAAAAAGGTAGGGGAGCTGAAAATCACAGGTATATAAATGTTGTAGGATTTAATTAAAACCTGTCGGACCCTATTGTATCTATAAATAAATCTGATCACATGCTTTATTGATTAAACAGAAAGAAGAAGATCTCACACAAAGAACTTGATTAAACATAATAGCAGATTATCAGAATCTCATACATAATAACCATTCTTATTAGTAGGCTAACATATTAGTAGACAGCAGCAGCATTAATATTTAATTTATTTTCTAAGCATTTAGATGCTCGTGACAATATCTAATTTGTCCAATGGATATTTTCTCTAGTGTTAAGACATGAAACATCTTTCACAGCAGTGTTCAGCTCCTCTGACGCTCATCATTCCGGTGCAGCTTCTAATCTGACGTGTGCGTGTGCGCGCTCCCGCGAGAACATTTGCTGAACAGCGACCCCTGGTCAGTTTTCGATGGGTCACCGATTTCGGCACAACACCGGCCCACTTTAGTTAACGACTGACTATATTAAAATAATGTAATTATATAAGTCTGCAATAGTGCACTGTTCTCTACAGCCTTTAATTCGATGTATTTTTCTAGAGCAACTTGTACAGTAATGTACGTCTGCCTGCAGTTAAAAAGTTCTCCGAAATAATCATTTGTTTTGCTTAACCTATTTATGTACAATAATTCAAAAAAATAATTTCATGTCATACATAAAAAAGGAATTGGCCTGAGTAAATTGTAGAAATTAGTAGAATTGTGACTGCACGAGTAATTTATTTAGGAGGTGAAGATACTGTGAAATGACATACATACAAATGGCATGAAACTCGAAACAACTGAAAGTCAGTTTTTTTTAAACAATGGCACTTTCATTTTTTAACTCAAATTTTAGTTTTTAGTTCATTTTCATGTAGTCTATGAAGCGGCAGCAGCCAGGAGAGGATTTTGCTTGCTCTTAAAGCATTCCTCAAACAACATTTACAATTAAACAATAATTTTTGCAAAAAGAATGATTAATTATCAACTGAGAATTTGTTATTCTTATGGTCTGGTGGTCATACATATGCCTGCGAATACAGGACAAACTGCGTTCCGATAGCTTTCATACGGGACGCTTCTTTGATGCCTTAAATTCGGGACAATTCTATATTATACGGAACTGTTGGGAGCCCTATAGCAGACTGCACTCTGCGAATTGTAATTGTTTAAATGAATGTACAGATATGTTATTTACAAGTGTGCTGATAGACTCAAGATGGCATACAGAGATTTTGCTGGATCAGTGTTTGTGTTTTTGTGTGTTCATTTACATACAGGTTGTTGATGTGTTCAACTGTGCTCCTGGCTGCTGATTGGCTAGATCCAGATATCACAGTATTGATAAACTGTATAAATGCATTCTGAAGCAGCAGTGAAGAACTAACTAACGTTTCGAGCTATCCATAAAATGGGATGAGAAATAGAATAAGAGTGAGGAGTTGGAGTGGAGGAGAGACGCTGGAAAACTGTGGTAGGATAGAGTTGGCTGTATATAAGCTACGTATTGTGCTAGTTAGGGTAATTAACTAATGAGCTCCACCTGTGCCTAATTGATTGATTACCTGATCGTGCTCCACCGAACCTTGTTAATGAAACTGGCTGCTGATTGGCTAGAACCAGATAACACAATATTGATAAACTGTATAAACGTATTCAGAAGCAGCTCTAAAAGAATCAGATTCTACTGACAGATAGTTCAGAAAGGTTTGCTGTTCTGGATTTGAAGAATCTGTTCTTTTGAGGAGCTTTGATTTGCAAACAGAATCATTTTCATCAGTATCTTGATCCGTCAGGTCTGCAGCAATGCATCACTTCATTTCTGTGATGATTTCACTGCTAGTCATTACTGGGCTGCAGGGGAGCGTCGAGGCCAGAAGAAGGCGTATAAAGCGAAGTTCTGACCGATATTACAGATCGGAGCTGACCGTGCCAAATGGAGGGAGCTGGGGGTCGTGGGGTCAGAGGGAAATGTGTCCAGCTGGAACGTACGCCGCAGGGTTCAGTCTAAGGGTAAGCTAAGAATTGAATTATAGTACTATGGGGTTAGTTTAATGCTTGACCGTGCTGGTGACTGAGGGTTGAAGGTTCAAAACCTTATATAAATAAACTCTGGAGTTGCTGATAGTGATTCAGTTCCAGGTATTTAAGGAAACTGCAATTGCTCTTGTTTTTGACTGCTCTGCTTAATACTAAAGAAACGAAGTTGAATGGTCCTATGGATTGGGTTAGTCAGGGATTCCCAGCGCTGTTCCTGAAGATACACCAGCAAACATTTTGAACACACTTGATTCAACTCATCAGCTCTTTAGTAGAGACTCCAAGATCTGAAATGGATCGGTCAGATAAGGGAGGCATCCAAAATGTGACGTTGGTGCACCTCCAGGAACACTAGAGGTTGGAGTTAAGGTTACTCCATTTCTTTCAAATTTGTCTTAGCGTTGTTCTGTTTTTAAGGTGGAAGATCCTGTTGGTCGAGAGGATGACACTGCACTCAACGGGATTCGTCTTCACTGCATTGAATCTAAAGCTTTATCAGACTTGTATCGCAGCTACTCCACAGTTCAGTCAGATGTAGGCAGGTAATGGTTCAGTCTAAAGCATAATAACGGCAAACCTGCTACATTCAGAATTATTACATTAAGAGTTTCTTCATAAGCTAGAAAAATAAATGTTCTTGAATAACACTTGCATTGTTTTTTTTTCAGCTGGGGTCGGTGGACAGAGATCAAATGGTGTCCTTCTGGATTCTTGACCGCTTTTCAGCTGAGAGTTGAACGCTCTCAAGGAGATGGTGACGATACGGCCGCAAACAACATCATGTGAGTTTGTGCTGTGCTGAAAATCCTTTAACCTTTTTTAATGGAACTGATTGTAGGCCTCATTGATCTGTGCTTATGCACCTCAGTTTTAGAGAAACTTATTTGTGGATAATCTGGTCAATATTAACTCAAGCTGAGTAGCCATTGAAACCAGTTTTGTGCTACAGGCCTCTGGTCAAATTGCGATTTCAAAGAGATTGGTTTGCCTTGTTTTGTTAGTATTGATTGAAACAACACTTTGCATCCAAAAACTTCCAGGTTCAGATGCAGTCAAGGGACTTTACAGGGTGACGGCACAAACTGGGGCGATTGGGGCACCTGGAGTCTAACATGTGAAGGAAAAGGGATTTGTGGTCTCAAGACACGGATAGAAGTGCCTCAAGGACGAGGAGACGACACCTCTCTCAATGACGTGATCATGTACTGCTGTGATTAAGGTGATGTGAACAAACACTCAGATCACAGAGCAACACCGTTTGGAAGATCTAGTTTATCTGAGTTTGGCTCTTCTTTCAGGTGTTTGAGGACGACAACTAGAACAGAAGATCAGATGGATCATAACTGATCGGCATACTGTTGAGCTCACATGAACCGTGTCATACAACAGCTAATCAAAAATTAAAACTTGAGATGTGATCCTGCTTGTGTCTTAACAGTTCTTGTATTACACATCCACAAACTCCATACTCTACATTAACTGTAAAGCTGTCAACCTGCTTTTTGAGGGCACAATTATATCCTAACATCTATTAATATTCATTTAACTTGAAATGACGCTAGTGTGTTTGATTAACGTGCTGCAATGTGGTTATTTCCTTCCCTGATTGTCGCTAGTGGGGTGAAAGGTCGTGACGATTATAGGGGCCCACGGCTGGTGGGGGGGCACCCGGTGATCTCAACCGTCTGGCTGAGGCCAGCCTAAAAAGATGGCGCTGCGTGTCATCATGGGAGCTTCTCATTTTCACGTGTTTTTAAGCCTTGCCACGTGCCAATTTACTCATTCAAAAGAGTTTAAAGCATTCAAACACAAGATGTGGAAAAGCTCGGCTGAGTAGCTTAGCTGGTTACTCGTGCTGTGTTCGGTGTGCACGCAGAGAACCACGTCTCACAGACAGCAACACTGAACCAAGCTTTCCTTTGTGAAGTTCTCCTCGAAGTTCCTCCTGCACCTGAACGAACAAGTACAAATCGCAGTTGTTTAAAACAGAAAAAGATGTGAAAGAGCCCAGTTTAGCACCTGCAGTGTTTTGGTGTTCAGGGCTCTTTTTGCACTTGTACCAACAAATACATACAAAATATGCCAAAATAAAGTATGTTTGAGTAAACTGGTTATGTCTTAAGTGAAAGTAAACTGTTGAGAAAAGACTATGCAGTGTTATTTTACATTTATTCGGTTTCTGTATCTGGACATCTACAAACTTGAAAAAAATTAAACATTGTGTAAATAGCACAAATAAATGGAACAAAGGTACAAAAACAATTTCAAACAGGGCCCACTGGTACAACCTGCACCGGGGCCCCACTAACCCCAGCTACTTTTTCATGTGATGTATGAGCTCCTATTCTTTCTATTTTATAAAGCATATTTATCAGATATATGATGGTCAAAATTATATCTACCAAAATGTTACCCCTCTTTAAGTTTGTTCTTTAAGCTCATTCAAGTGATGTAAAGATTTCTGCTTTTTGCTATAGATTTATTCTTGTCTTTTGAGTAACAGTCACCATTACTGAAAAAAAAAACTCACTAAGGTTTTTTTGTTTGTTATTCTAAACATTTGTTACTTGTTGCACCTCTAACACTGCTGATTACAGTTCTCCACTGTAAAAAAAAGCTTAGAATTTTAAGTAGCCTACAATCAACTTACTGTATAAGTCTTTTCAACTTTAATTACATTAAACTGATTTAAAAACATGAGTGTTGTGATGTTTCTTAACACACCTCTGTCTAGATAAGGACAAGATATATACAGTATAGTGTTATCTTAACACAGAAAGTTTGTTGACATTTTTTACACTAATGTGTTAGAGTTACACAATTTGTTTCAAGCATGTGTTATTTTTGATCAAACCTTGTATGCAATAAAAACACAGTAAACTCACATATAGATTATTGAAGTAACTGCTCATGAAGTGATGCATGCAGCAATGTGATTGGCTGATAAATAACGTGTTTTTTCCCCTTTTTTTTCTTTTTAACATTTAACAGAACACACAGAAAATGTATAAAAAAAATGTAACATCCTTTTTTTAAGAGTGCATGACTTACTGATCAAACCATATTTTTTTTTACATTTATGTTTGCATATTACTCAGAATTTGTATTAAAAAATATATTTTACTGAGATTCTCTCATGAGGTTTTACTGCATTCAAAGAGTATTCCTAGAATAGAAAAGTTGAGTAGTTGAATAGTTAGAAAAGAGTTGTGATTGAGGTAGTGTTCAACTGTTTTTATATAATCTGAAAAAAAGTAGCATAAAATGTGTATGAATAAATAACATAAGACTTATGAAACTGTAAATAACTTAAAGTGGTGTCCTATCTGCTCACAGATCAACTTTTACAAAACAAATACAGGAATACATGGGCTATATTTGTATACACTGTAAATGTGCACTGTCCCTTGAAGCATGACCTTAAGGTTTTTTGTTGTTGTTTTTTTTTTTTACAACACAAGTTTACAGCCCTATTTCACAATCATATGCTAATTTGATCTCGATAAACTACATACAATTTGGTCTTTTCAGCATTACTGCACTTTAAATATATATATAGGCCTGTTGGGGTAGAGGGGGTGAATGCATGTTGAACAAAGGAATTCCTTCTCAATCTGAATTTTTTTTTTTTTTTACATTGAATCTGTAAGCCTCAAAACAGGTATATAAATGTAATTTAATTCTGCTCTTTCTCTTGATGCCACATAATACCTTCACATATTAACATATTATTTTTAATTAAGTGCATTTTCTGATATGAATAAAAAAAGCTCATTTAAAAACAAACTTACTGTATAGCTCTTATTGGTTTTTGCAAATGATTAAGCCAAGCACAGCAGCAGCATTAATATTTAATTTCTTTTCTAAGCATTTAGATGCTCGTGACAATATCTAGTTTGTCCAGTGGATATTTTCTCTAGTGTTAAGATATGAAACATCTTTCACAGCAGTGTTCAGCTCCTCTGACGCTCATCATTCCGGTGCAGCTTCTAATCTGACGTGTGCGTGTGCGCGCTCCCGCGAGAACATTTGCTGAACAGCGACCCCTGCTCAGTTTCCGATGGGTCCACCGATTTCGGCACAACACCGGCCCACTTTAGTTAACGACTGACTATATTAAAATAATGTAATTATATAAGTCTGCAATAGTGCACTGTTCTCTACAGCCTTTAATTCGATGTATTTTTCTAGAGCAACTTGTACAGTAATGTACGTCTGCCTGCAGTTAAAAAGTTCTCCGAAATAATCATTTGTTTTGCTTAACCTATTATGTACAATAATTCAAAAAATAATTTCATGTCATACATAAAAGAGGAATTGGGCCTGAGTAAATTGTAGAAATTAGTAGAATTGTGACTGCACGAGTAATTTAGGAGGTGAAGATATTGTGAAATGACATACATACAAATGGCATGAAACTCGAAACAACTGAAAGTCTATGAAACGTCAATTTTGTTTTTTTTGTAGAGCAACAATGGCACTTTACATATAGTCTATGAAGCGGCAAAAGCCAGGAGAGGATTTTGCTTGCTTAAAGCATTCCTCAAACAACATTTACAATTCAAAAAATATTTCATGTCATACTCAAATCTTTGTGCAAAAATTGATTAAGACAAATGCTTGCTGCCATAGAGTAATTTAGGAGAGGAATCCATTAAAGCATTCCTCACACAAATTTGATTAAGTCTATCAACTGTCAATTTGTTTTTTGTTTCTAATGGCACTTTACATATAGTCTAGAATGATTAGCAGCCCAGGAGAGGATTTTGCTTGCTCTTAAATATAAACAATAATTTTTGCAAAAAAGTGGTCATAATACATAAGGGACAAACTGCGTCTGATATCTTTCGTGAGGGTTGTTTGTTTGATTAATTTAGTTAGGGTTATTTATTTTTTGTAAGTTTTTGGGAGCCCTATAGCAGACTGCACTCTGCGAATTTTGTTTAAATGAATGTACAGATATGTTATTTACAAGTGTGCTGATAGACTCAAGATGGCATACAGAGATTTTGCTGGATCAGTGTTTGTGTTTTTGTGTGTTCAGTCACATACAGGTTGTTGATGTGTTCAGCTGTGCTCCTGGCTGCTGATTGGCTAGATCCAGATATCACAGTATTGATAAACTGTATAAATGCATTCTGAAGCAGCAGTGAAGAATCAGGCAGATTCACGAGATCGCACTAACGTTTCGAGCTATCCGTAAAATGGGATGAGAAATAGAATAAGAGTGAGGAGTTGGAGTGGAGGAGAGACGCTGGAAAACTGTGGTGGGACAGAGTTGGCTGTATATAAGCTACGTATTGTGCTAGTTAGGGTAATTAACTAATGAGCTCCACCTGTGCCTAATTGATTGATTACCTGATCGTGCTCCACCGAACCTTGTTAATGAAACTGGCTGCTGATTGGCTAGAACCAGATAACACAATATTGATAAACTGTATAAACGTATTCAGAAGCAGCTCTAAAAGAATCAGATTCTACTGACAGATAGTTCAGAAAGGTTTCCTGTTCTGGATTTGAAGAACCCATTCTTTTGAGGAGTTTTGATTTGCAAACAGAATCATTTTCATCAGTGTCTTGATCCGTCAGGTCTGCAGCAATGCATCACTTCATTTCTGTGATGATTTCACTGCTAGTCATTACTGGGCTGCAGGGGAGTGTCGAGGCCAGAAGAAGACGTATAAAGCGAAGTTCTGACCGATATTACAGATCGGAGCTGACTGTGCCGAATGGAGGGGGCTGGGGGTCGTGGGGTCAGAGGGAAATGTGTCCAGCTGGAACGTACGCCGCAGGATTCAGTCTAAGGGTAAGCTAAGAATTGAATTATAGTACTATGGGGTTAGTTTAATGCTTGACCGTGCTGGTGACTGAGGGTTGAAGGTTCAAAACCTTATATATGAACTCTGGAGTTGCTGATAGTGATTCAGTTCCAGGTATTTAAGGAAACTGCAACTGCTCTTGTTTTTGACTGCTCTGCTTAATACTAAAGAAACAAGAAGTTGAATGGTCCTATGGATTGGGTTAGTCAGGGATTCCCAGCGCTGTTCCTGAAGATACACCAGCAAACATTTTGAACACACTTGATTCAACTCATCAGCTCTTTAGTAGAGACTCCAAGATCTGAAATGGATCGGTCAGATAAGGGAGGCATCCAAAATGTGACGTTGGTGCACCTCCAGGAACACTAGAGGTTGGAGTTAAGGTTACTCCATTTCTTTCAAATTTGTCTTAGCGTTGTTCTGTTTTTAAGGTGGAAGATCCTGTTGGTCGAGAGGATGACACTGCACTCAACGGGATTCGTCTTCACTGCATTGAATCTAAAGCCTCATCAGACTCGTATCGCAGCTACTCCACAGTTCAGTCAGATGTAGGCAGGTAATGGTTCAGTCTAAAGCATAATAACGGCAAACCTGCTACATTCAGAATTATTACATTAAGAGTTTCTTCATAAGCTAGAAAAATAAATGTTCTTGAATAACACTTGCATTGATTTTTTTTTTTTTTTTTTTTTTTTTTTTTTTTTTTTTTTTTCAGCTAGTGTGTTTGTGTGTTTGTGCTGCAATGAGGATATTTCCTTCAGTGACTATAATCAGGGCCGCAGCTAGTGGGGTGAAAGGTTGTGACGATTAGAGAACCACGTCTCACAGACAGCAACCCTGAACAGAGCGCTCCTTTGTGAAGTTCTCCTCGAAGTTCCTCCTGCACCTGAACGAACAAGTACAAATCGCAGTTGTTTAAAACAGAAAAAGATGTGAAAGAGCCCAGTTTAGCACCTGCAGTTTTTTGGTGTTCAGGGCTCTTTTTGCACTTGTACCAACAAATACATACAAAATATGCCAAAATAAAGTATGTTTGAGTAAACTGGTTATGTCTTAAGTGAAAGTAAACTGTTGAAAAAAGACTATGCGGTGTTATTTTACATTTATTCGGTTTCTGTATCTGGACACCTAAACTTGAAAAAAATTAAACATTGTGTAAATAGCACAAATAAATGAAACAAAGATACAAAAACAATTTCAAACAGGGCCCACTGGTACAACCTGCACCGGGGCCCCACTAACCCCAGCTACTGGCTCATGTGATGTATGAGCTCCTATTCTTTCTATTTTATAAAGCATATTTATCAGATATATGATGGTCAAAATTATAGCTACCAAAATATTACCCCTCTTTAAGTTTGTTCTTTAAACTCATTCAAGTGATGTAAAGATTTCTGCTTTTTGCTATAGATTTATTCTTGTTGTCTTGAGTAACAGTCACCATTACTGAAAAAAAAACTCACTAAGGTTTTTTTGTTGTTCTAAACATTTGTTTCTTGTTGCGCCTCTAACACTGCTGATTACAGTTCTCCACTGTAAAAAAAAAAAAGTGCTTAGAATTTTAAGTAGCCTACAATCAACTTACTGTATAAGTCTTTTCAACTTTAATTACATTAAACTGACTTAAAAACATGAGTGTTGTGATGTTTCTTAACACACCTCTGTCTAGATAAGGACAAGATGTTTAGTGTTATATACAGTATAGTGTTATCTTAACACAGTTTGTTGACATTTTTTACACTGTGTTAGTTACACAATTTGTTTCAAGCATGTGTTATTTTTGATCAAACCTTGTATGCAATAAAAACACAGTAAACTCACATATAGATTATTGAAGTAACTGCTCATGAAGTGATGCATGCAGCAATGTGATTGGCTGATAAATAACGTGTTTTTTTCCCCTTTTTTTTCTTTTTAACATTTAACACAGAACACACAGAAAATGTATAAAAAAATGTAACATCCTTTTTTTTAAGAACGCATGACTTACTGATCAAACCATATTTTTTTTTACATTTATGTTTGCATATTACTCAGAATTTGTATTAAAAAATATATTTTACTGAGATTCTCTCATGAGGTTTTACTGCATTCAAAGAGTATTCCTAGAATAGAAAGTTGAGTAGTTGAATAGTTAGAAAAGAGTTGTGATTGAGGTAGTGTTCAGCTGTTTTTATATAATCTGAAAAAAAGTAGCATAAAATGTGTATGAATAAATAACATAAGACTTATGAAACTGTAAATAACTTATAGTGGTGTCCTATCATGCTTACAGATCAACTTTTACAAAACAAATACAGGAATACATGGCCTATATTTGTATACACTGTAAATGTACACTGTCCCTTGAAGCATGACCTTAAGGTTTTTTGTTGTTGTTGTTTTTTTTTTTTTTTTTTTTACAAAAGTTTACAGCCCTATTTCACAATCATATGCTAATTTGATCTCGATAAACTACATACAATTTGGTCTTTTCAGCATTACTGCACTTTAAATATATATATAGGCCTGTTGGGGTAGAGGGGGTGAATGCATGTTGAACAAAGGAATTCCTTCTCAATCTGAATTTTTTTTTTTTTTTTACATTGAATCTGTAAGCCTCAAAACAGGTATATAAATGTAATTTAATTCTGCTCTTTCTCTTGATGCCACATAATACCTTCACATATTAACATATTATTTTTAATTAAGTGCATTTCCTGATATGAATAAAAAAAGCTCATTTAAAAACAAACTTACTGTATAACTCTTATTGGTTTTTGCAAATGATTAAGCCAATTAATGGTAGATACATGTCACACAACTTTTGTGTGAAAGAGAAAAAAAAAGGAAAAAGGGGAGCTGAAACATCACAAGTTTATTAAGCATTAGTCACCTGCATGAAATAAGGAGGGGTAACACATTTCAATTTAACCTGTCGGACCCTATTGTATCTATAAATATCAATATCTGATCAGCATGCTTTATTTATATAAAACAGAAAGAAGAAAATCTCACACAACACACTTGATTAAACATTTATATCAGATAATCAGAATGTTATACATAATAAGCACTTTATATCTCATATAACATATTAGTAGACAGCAGCAGCATTAATATTTAATTTATTTTCTAAGCATTTAGATGCTCGTGACAATATCTAGTTTGTCCAGTGGATATTTTCTCTAGTGTTAAGACATGAAACATCTTTCACAGCAGTGTTCAGCTCCTCTGACGCTCATCATTCCGGTGCAGCTTCTAATCTGACGTGTGCGTGTGCGCGCTCCCGCGAGAACATTTGCTGAACAGCGACCCCTGGTCAGTTTTCGATGGGTCACCGATCTCGGCACAACACCGGCCCACTTTAGTTAACGACTGACTATACTAAAATAATGTAATTATATAAGTCTGCAATAGTGCACTGTTCTCTACAGCCTTTAATTCAATGTATTTTTCTAGAGCAACTTGTACAGTAATGTACGTCTGCCTGCAGTTAAAAAGTTCTCCGAAATAATCATTTGTTTTGCTTAAAACCTATTTATGTACAATAATTCAAAAAATAATTTCATGTCATACATAAAAAAGGAATTGGCCTGAGTAAATTGTAGAAATTAGTAGAATTGTGACTGCACGAGTAATTTAGGAGGTGAAGATATTGTGAAATGACATACATACAAATGGCATGAAACTCGAAACAGCTGAAAGTCTATGAAACGTCAATTTTGTTTTTTGTTGTTAAACAATGGCACTTTACATATAGTCTATGAAGCGGCAGCAGCCAGGAGAGGATTTTGCTTGCTCTTAAAGCATTCCTCAAACAACATTTACAATTAAACAATAATTTTTTGGCCAAAAGAATGATTAATTATCAACTGAGAATTTGTTATTCATATGGTCTGGTGGTCATACATATGCCTGCGAATACAGGACAAACTGCGTTCCGATAGCTTTCATACGGGACGCTTCTTTGATGCCTTAAATTAGGGACAATTCTATATTATACGGAACTGTTGGGAGTATAGCAGACTGCACTCTGCGAATTGTTATTGTTTAAATGAATGTACAGATATGTTATTTACAAGTGTGCTGATAGACTCAAGATGGCATACAGAGATTTTGCTGGATCAGTGTTTGTGTTTTTGTGTGTTCATTTACATACAGGTTGTTGATGTGTTCATCTGTGCTCCTGGCTGCTGATTGGCTAGATCCAGATATCACAGTATTGATAAACTGTATAAATGCATTCTGAAGCAGCAGTGAAGAATCAGGCAGATTCACGAGATCGCACTAACGTTTCGAGCTATCGTTAAAATGGGATGAGAAATAGAATAAGAGTGAGGAGTTGGAGTGGAGGGAGAGACGCTGGAAAACTGTGGTGGGACCAGAGTTGGCTGTATATAAGCTACGTATTGTGCTAGTTAGGGTAATTAACTAATGAGCACCACCTGTGCCTAATTGATTGATTACCTGATCGTGCTCCACCGAACCTTGTTAATGAAACTGGCTGCTGATTGGCTAGAACCAGAATAAACACAATATTGATAAACTGTATAAACGTATTCAGAAGCAGCTTCTCTAAAAGAATCAGATTCTACTGACAGATAGTTCAGAAAGGTTTCCTGTTCTGGATTTGAAGAATCCATTCTTTGAGGAGTTTTTGATTTGCAAACAGAAATCATTTTCATCAGTGTCTTGATCCGTCAGGTCTGCAGCAATGCATCACCTTCATTTCTGTGATGATTTCACTGCTAGTCATTACTGGGCTGCAGATTCTCGGGAGTGTCGAGGCCAGAAGAAGACGTATAAAGCGCAAGTTCTGACCGATATTACAGATCGGAGCTGACTGTGCCGAATGGGGGGGGGCTGGGGGTCGTGTGGGTCAGAGGGAAATGTGTTCCAGCTGGAACGTACGCCGCAGGGTTCAGTCTAAGGGTAAGCTAAGAATTGAATTATAGTACTATGGGGTTAGTCTTAATGCTTGACCGTGTGCTGGTGACTGAGGGTTGAAGGTTCAAACCCTTATATAAATAAACTCTGGAGTTGCTGATAGTGATTCAGTTCCAGGTTTTTAAGGGAAACTGCACACTGCTCTTGTTTTTGACTGCTCTGCTTAATACTAAAGAAACCCAGTTGAATGGTACTATGGATTGGGTTAGTCAGGGATTCCCAGTGCTGTTCCTGAAGATACACCAGCAAACATCTTGAACACTTGATTCAACTCATCAGCTCTTTAGTAGAGACTCCAAGATCTGAAATGGATCGGTCAGAATAAGGGAGGCATCCAAAATGTGACGTTGGTGCACCTCCAGGAACACTAGAGGTTGGAGTTAAGGTTACTCCATTTCTTTCAAATTTGTCTTAGCGTTGTTCTGTTTTTAAGGTGGAAGATCCTGTTGTTCGAGAGGATGACACTGCACTCAACGGGATTCGTCTTCACTGCATTGAATCTAAAGCTTTATCAGACTTGTATCGCAGCTACTCCACAGTTTCAGTCAGATGTAGGCAGGTAATGGTTCAGTCTAAAGCATAATAACGGCAAACCTGCTACATTCAGAATTATTACATTAAGAGTTTCTTCATAAGCTAGAAAAATAAATGGTCTTTAACACTTGCATTGGTTTTTTTTTTTTTTTTTTGTTTTTTTTTTTTTTTTTTTCCAGGCTGGGGTCGGTGGACAGAGAGGTCCTTCTGGCTTCTTGACTGCTTTTCAGCTGAGAGTTGAACGCTCGCAAGGAGGATGGTGACTGACGATACGGCCGGCAAAACCAACATCATGTGAGTTTGTGCTGTGCTGAAAATCCTTTAACCTTTTTTAATGGAACTGATTTGTAGGCCTCATTGATCTGTTGCTTATGCACCTCAGGTTTTAGAGAAAACTTATTTGTGGATATCTGGTCAATATTAACTCAAGCTGAGTAGCCATTGAAACCAGTTTTGTGCGACAGGCCTCTGGTCAAATTGCGATTTCAAAGAGATTGGTTGCCTTGTTTTGTTAGTATGATTGAAAACACTTTGCATCCAAAAACTTTCAGGTTCAGATGCAAGGGTCAAGGGACTTTACAGGGTGACTGCACACAACTTGGGGCGATTGGGGCACCTGGAGTCTAACATGTGAAAGGAAAAGGGATTTGTGGTCTCAGATTAAAGACACGATAGCAGTGCCTCAAGGACGAGGAGAGAACGACACCTCTCTCAATGATTTGATCATGTACTGCTGTGATTAAGGTGACCGTGAACAAACACTCAGATCACAGAGCAACACCGTTTGGAAGATCTAGTTTATCTGAGTTTGGCTCTTTCAGGTGTTTGAGGACTACCACAAGAACAGAAGATCAGATGGATCATAACTGATTGGCATACTGTTGTGAGCTCACATGAACCATGTCATACAACAGCTAATCAAAAATTAAAACTTGAGATGTGATGCTGCTTGTGTCTTAACAGTTCTTTGTATTACACATCCACAAAACTCCATACTCTACATTAACTGGTAAGCTGTCAACCTGCTTTTTGAAGGCACAATTATATCCAACATCTATTAAAATATCATTTAACTTGAAATGATGGTAGTGTGTTGATTATTAAACATGCTGCCAATGTGGTTATTTCCTTCCCTGATTGTAGCTAGGTGGGTGGAAAGGCGTGAGATATTAGGGGGCCCACGGCTGGGTGGGGGGGCACCCGGTGATCTCAACGTCGGCTGAGGCAGCCTAGAAAAGATGCGGCGCGTGTCATCATGCGGGCTTCTCATTCTTCACACAGTGTTTTTTAAAGCCTTGCCCACGTGCCAATTAACTCATTCAAAAGAGTTTAAAGCATTCAAACACAAGATGTGGAAAAGCTGCAGCTGAGTAGCTTAGCTGGTTACTCGTGCTGTGTTCGGTGTGCACGCAGA
>NC_056617.1:2296353-2309866 GCF_018340385.1 Cyprinus carpio | reverse complement strand
CCTCCCTCTCTGCAGATCGAGGTCATCGTTCGCACTGATCTCACCTTGACCTTGTTTTTAAAAGTAAAGAGTCAGAGAATCAATCTATAGTCTGTTTCTTCTGTGCCTTATGATTATTTGGGAGATTCGAGGTTTTGTGATTACCTCCCGATTACTAATATCACAGCCCTCAGCCATTCTGTCTGCGTTTTATAGTCTAGCGTCCCCAGCTCCGTTCCGAACTTATTACACCGCACGCACGCCACCCTTCTTTAGGGCAACATCCTGTGGGTTGATTTGACACACAATGACCTACACCAACCGGGTTGAAATAGGATGTCTTTCGACTGGGAGACAACTTGACATTTATCGATGATAACTTTTGTTTTTTATAATTTATTTATTTTATCGATAACTTTGGTTTTATAATTATTATATTGAAATGTAAATGTTTATCATTTCTGTTTTTGATTTTGCAGAGAGATGTTTACGGTCATCAGCGAGGAACGAGACGGATCCACCTGCAGAAAAAGTGATCTTTCAAGGCAAGATGGTTCATACTGGGAACAAACATGGGCAGAAGTTTTCATTCATACTTTAAAGTAAAATTTCAAAATCTACTCGAGAAACTCAAATTTTCAGTTACATAACACAAATCATAGACTTTGTTTTTAAGAAGCGCAAAAAACAAATGTGTTTCAGCTTCGTCCAGCAAGGGTTATCAATTAAAACTAAAACCATTAAAAAAATAGATTAAAAAAATTTTAATACTTGAAATACCGATATAAAATATTTGTTTTTATTGAAATATAAATATTAAAAATATATACATATTTCAGCTCATTCTCAGCCTTTAGTTTAACTTACTACTTAAAGTACACAAATAACTAAAACTAAACAAAATGAGGAAACTATATTGACATAAAAAATAAGTTAAACATATTCACAGTACAAATCTTTGATATTACAAGAGCTACATTGCGCCTTTTACGGTCATGGTTCATTTTTAGATGGGTCAAGTCATCATTTACTATAGAAAAAACGGGCAGATGCAGTAATACACCAGTGGACCGAGATAATTAATTATGTGTAAGTAAGAACATCAGATATTTCTGTGATAGAAGATGAGAAGCATTTCTTGTGTGATTGCTCTTTGTATGTGCATACAGAAATCATTGAGGTGATCTTGTTCTTGTTGGTGGAGTGTCTTGTATTGATGTGTGTCAAATGTTTGTGATCAGAGTAGCATGCATGGAGATGGCTTGTGTATATGTCTCTCTCTCTCTCTCGCTCTCTTGCTCTCTTTCATGGAGTGAAGAAAATAGTATCTGCTATGTCATTGTGATCTTGTGGAACTATGGGCTGAGAGGCCATATATTCCTGAAAATGAAACTGAATGAATATTATATGTATATGATAATAAAAATTACCAAAGTGAAAGTCAAATAAAATCCTAGTTAGCAAACTACAAAAAGTATTTCAAGAATACTAAAATAACATTGGGATCCAGTCGATGCACAGTGTGGAGCGACAGGCATGGCGGTGACTGCGTTATTGGCCAGTTTTCTTGGAAGGTGGGGCTTACTCTTTAGAGTTGCCATATTTGGGCGTTCCTTCTTCTTCCCTTCATTATAAATAGCAGTGTTCTGTCTCATGCTATATAGAGTCTCTGTTTTTCACTTAAAGCACACTGAGTATTGAATGAAGCATCTGTCTGTCTGTCTTCATGTGTAGACAGCTACAGACAGAGTGATGCTACTACAGTCTGCCAGAATCAGAGACTGTAAGAGGAACAAACCCACCACCACTGGGACTGTTGTGTGTGTGTGTTGGATAACCAAACATTATAATTTAATTCTTTCACCATTACTCTTGGTAACTACAGATCCGAGAGCATATTCTCGACTCATCTGGTATTCGTCATCGTGTTTCTCTCCTCATTCTCTCTCTTCTCTCTGTGCTTACGCGCAGGGACTCGTGCCATGCTGTGGTTGGGTGGCACCCATGTGCCCTCGTAGGCTGACTCCTACACGTCCATTGTGAGATTTATGCTAAATATGCATATTCTAAGTGCATTATTCAAAATAATAGCATAATATATTTTTGCATAATGACAAAGGTAAGCCAAATAGTGTCTCTGTGCTCTGTGTGCTGTGGCTGGGAAACTTTGCAAAATTAATAGACTCCCAAAATTACTAATTACCTCGTTTTTCCCAGCGTTTCAGAGAGGACTCGTTTCCTCCCAAGTGCTGCAGCTAAATATCTTCACACTGTGACACTGTGTTTTTTTTTTTTGTGTGTGTGTTGGTTGGTATTTGTCTGTGGTTTGTGTGTATGTATTTCGTTTATATTATAAATTGTATTATTTATTAATTCTTTATTATTGCCCTATAATACACTTTTGTGTTTTCTTTAAATCATTGTAAAACACAGTTTATAAAACATAATGTACTATTTTTGGTATACACCTTTATATAAGTATAACGCATTATAACATAAATAGCATATTTACTGTTTCAGTTATAGGTGAATTATAATGCATCTAGTGCATTTAAGGTACCTATTTTTGGCTACACATAGTATTTCATAAAATGCTTTATAACTCTTTAAAACAATTGAATATTTAGTATTATAAATGCATTATAAAAGGTTATATGCACCGGTGCTCACACCCTTATATAGTATAATCATTATAATACAAAAAATATCATTTGTAATTTGTTTTTATGAAATGCATTGTTTCATTATACTCTGAAGCTCTGTAACCATAGATATTTAAGTGATTTTAAGGCACTATAACTTATTACACATACGGTTTTGACTATACCTTTACCCATAGTATAATGCGCTGAATCATTATAATCATGAATATGTAAGGATTATAGTGCATTATAAACTGTTATAACTTCTTTTTGATTGTACAACTTTATGCGTATAATACATCAGAAACATATGATAAAATACCCATTTTTTTTTTTTTTTTCAGCAAAATGCATTATTACTCTTTTACCCTGAATATGTTAAGTATTATAATGCATTATTACATGCACCTATTTTTAGCTACAAATTTATATAGTATAATGCATTATAATGTCATAAATAAAAAAAAATGTTTAATGAAATGCATTATAATGCATTATACTCAATAGCTTGATAACCATAAATATGTAGGTATTATAATACATTATAACTGTTATAACATGTTTTGATTACATCTTTACATAGTATAATGCATTATAACAAAACAAATAGCATTTTTTTTATCATAGTGGATTCTAATGCATTATACTCTATCAGTAAAAGCATGCATATGAAAGTATTATAAAGCATTATAACTGTTATTACATGCTCCTATTTTTATCTACACGCTTATATAGTGCATGACATTATAACATTAAAAATACCTGTTTATTTGTTTTCTGAAATGCATATAAGTATTATAAAGTATGTACCTATTTTTGGTTACAGGGTTATATATTATAAGCATATGAAAATATCATAAATACCAATTTTTAATGGTTTCTGAAATGCTTCATAATGCATATGGCTCTAAGTGCTTCTATAACCATGAATATGTAAGTCTTATAATGCATTATAACTGCTGCTGATCTACAGTCATTTATAACATGCCTGCACAATGATTTCAATGATTTATTGCTTCCAGATAATGAATCACTTTCTTTATTTGTTGGAAAGTAGCGAAACACTTATCTTCTTGAAGATGAACTGGCCTCTCAGTCGAGTGCATTATTTAAACTCGAGACTATTTTAAAGCACAAATGCTGTTTTCTTACCGCACCATAATCACAGTAATTAATAGAGCGCTTTCAGTATCTCTGACTATCAGGTGCTGGTCGTTCATCAGCACGGTGTTAATGAACGTTTGGGCTGGAGGTTCCCAGGCTTTATTAAAGCTTTGTGGAGTTCCTCATTCCCCGCTTTTCCACTATAACTCCTTTCTTTTGTAGAGATGATCATTTCAGCAGAAAGAGAGACAATGGTTTCAGATGGTTTTACTCATGCTTTAAATGTCTAACTGTCATTTCATTACATATTAAACAAGATTTATTTATTATAATGGAAGATAAATCAAAACATTTCGCAGACAGAATTAAACCAGACCTATAATTGTAGCTTTGTAGATGAAGGCGGTCAGTAAATTGTTTCTAATGTGTGCTGAGTAGTCACTATGAAGTTTAGGAAGGTGTTAGTAGTTTTTAACAGGTTTCTAGAGTGTTGTGCTTGCAGGTTGTTGTAGTTCTTCTATCTATTTGTTTTGTTGTTATTATACAATTTAAAAAAAGCCTCTAAACACTAGCTTGCTCTATTCTTTTTCTATTGTTTTTGTTTTTATTATTGTATAATCTACATGTACTGCATTAGGCTAACTTGAGATTGTCATAGCACTGGGCTTATCATTGCTCTTTTGTTGTTTTTGATGCTTCCATTGTCGTCATTGTAAGTCGCTTTGGGATTTAAAAGCATCTGCTAATGGACTAAATGTAATGTAATGTTTATAAGGTGTGCCGTCTAGTTGTTTGCAGGTTGATTAGTGGTTGCCAGGGTGTTGCTATACAGTTTCTAACATGTGTTCTAAATTAGTTGCGTGCAGGTTTCTAGAGAGTGTGGGTGGTTGCCAGTGGGTGTTGCTATGCAGTTTTTCTAACATGTTTCTAAATAGTTGCTTGCAGGCTTTCTAGAGAGTTGCATGGGTGGTTGCCAGGGTGTGCTATGCAGTTTTCTAACATGTTCTATAAATAGTTGCTTGCAGGCTTTAGAGAGTTGTGGGGTGGTTTGCCAGGTGTTTGCTATGCAGTTCTAACATGTTTCTAAATAGTTGCTTGCAGGCTTCTAGAGAGTTGTGGGTGGGTGCCATGGGTTGTTGCTATGCAGTTTCTAACAATGCTTCTAAATAGTGCTTGCAGGTTTCTAGAGAGAGTTGTGGGTTGGTTGCCAGGGTTTGTTGCTATGCAGTTTCTAACATGTTCTAAATAGTTGCTTGCAGGCTTCTAGAGAGTTGGTGAGGTGGTTGCCAGGGTGTTGCTATTGCAGTTTCTAACATGTTCTAAAATAGTTGCTTGCAAGGCTTCTAGAGAGTTGTGGGTGGTTGCCAGGGTGGTTGCTATGCAGTTTCTAACATGTTCTAAATAGTTGCTTTGCAGGCTTCTTAGAGAGTTGTGGGGTGGTTGCCAGGGTGTTTGCTATGCAGTTTCTAACATGTCTAAATAGTTTGCTTGCAGGCTTTAGAGAGTTGTGGGTGGTTGCCAGGGTGTTGCTATTGCCGTTGCTAATCCATGTTCTAAATAGTGTGCTTGCAGGTTTCTAGAGAGTTGTGGGTGGTTGCCAGGGTGTTGCTATGCAGTTTCTAACATGTTCTAAATAGTTGCTTGCAGGTTTCTAGAGAGTTGTGGGTGGTTGCCAGGGTGTTGCTATGCAGTTTCTAACATGTTCTAAATAGTTGCTTGCAGGCTTCTAGGGAGTTAGTGTTGGTTGCCAGGGATTTGCTATGCAGACTTTAAGGTGTAGCAGGTTTCTAGGGTGTTATAAGTGGTTGCTATGGTGTTACTATGCAGTTTCTAACTTGTTCTGAATGTTATTAACATGTTTCTAGGGTGTTATAAGTGGTTGATATGGTGTTGCTATGCAGTTTTGAAGGTGTTAGTAGTTTTTAACAGACTTCTAGAGAGTTGTGGGTGGTTGCCAGGGTGTTGCTATGCAGTTTCTAACATGCTCTGAATGTTATTAACAGGGTATTATTAGTGGTTGCCAGGGTGTTGCTATACAGTTTCTAACATGCTCTGAATGTTATTAACAGGGTATTATTAGTGGTTGCCAGGGTGTTGCTATACAGTTTCGTGTTCTAAGGTGTAAGTATTTTTTTTTTTTTTTACAGGTTTCTAGAGTTGTGGTTGGTTGCCAGGATGTTGCTAGGCAGTTTCTGTGTTCTGATAACTCAATGGAGGATGATATTGGTGGATGCCAAGGCATTACTATGCATTTAGTGTGTTCAGAATAATTAGTAGCAGGTTTCTAGGGTGTTCTTTTCAGTTGCCAGAGTGTTGCTGTGCAGTTTCTATGGCTTTCTGAATAGTTGTTTGCAGGTTACTAGGGTGTTTTTTTGTGGTTGCTAGGGAGTTGCTATGCATTTAAGGGGTTCAGAATAGTTGGCAGCGGGTTGGGGAGGTTTATTGGTTTGTTGCTTTGTAGTTTGTTTGGAGTAGTTATTTGCAGGTTTATTGATGGTTGCCAGGGTGTTGCTATGCATATAAGGTGTTCAGAATAGTTGTTTGCAGGTTACTAGGGTGTTTTTTGTGGTTGCTAGGGAGTTGCTATGCATTTAAGGGGTTCAGAATAGTTGGCAGCAGGTTGCCAGGGTATTGCTTTGCCGTTTCTAAGGTGTTTGGAGTAGTTGTTTGCAGGTTTATTGGTGGTTGCCAGGGTGTTGCTATGCATATAAGGTGTTCAGAATAGTTGTTTGCAGGTTACTAGGGTGTTTTTTTGTGGTTGCTAGGGAGTTGCTATGCATTTAAGGGGTTCAGAATAGTTGGCAGCGGGTTGCCAGGGTATTGCTTTGCCGTTTCTAAGGTGTTTGGAGTAGTTATTTGCAGGTTTATTGATGGTTGCCAGGGTGTTGCTATGCATATAAGGTGTTCAGTGTAGTTTTTTTGGGTTTACTAGGGTGTTTTTTGTGGTTGCTAGGGAGCTGCTACGCATTTAAGGGGTTCAGAATAGTTGCCAGCAGGTTGCCAGGGTATTGTTTTACCGTTTCTAAGGTGTTTGGAGTAGTTGTTTGCAGGTTTATTGGTGGTTGCCAGGGTGTTGCTATGCATATAAGATCTTCAGAATAGTTGTTTGCAGGTTTCTAGGGTGCTAATTGTGGTTGCCAGGACATTGCTATGCAGTTTCTAAAGTGTTCTAAGTAGTTTTAACAGGTTTGTAGAGAATTGTAGGCGGTTCCCAGTGCGTTGCTAGGCAGTTTCTAAGGTTTTCCGGATAGTTGTTTGCAGGTTTTTATGGTGTTATTAGTGGTATCCCAGGGTGTTGCTATGCAGTTTCTAAGGTGTGCTGAGTAGTTGTTTGCAGGCTGCTAAGGTGTTATTGGTGGTTGCCAGGGTGTTGCTATGTGGTTGCTAGGGTGTCCTGAAGAATCATTCATGTCTGTTAGTTTAATTTAAGTGTTGGGGGTCGATCGCAGACTAATAAAGCTCAGATATTTCCACAGCGAGGCATCCAAACGCTGTCAGAACTAAGGCTGATGTCTTCCTGTCACAATCTTAATTAAGGTACTCAGTGGAAAGCATGAATAACGAAGAGCTCCGGTCTTAACGAGGCTCTATTTTGGCACCGTCTCAACAGCTGCTATGACAACTCGGCGGCCTGTAGCAGCGGTCGTCAGACAGCGAGCGGCGTTAGAGCTGCTGCCCGAACAACACAATGGATCACAACTTCATGGATCCCCAATTTAGACTTCAGCCGGCGCGTTTAAGGAGGAATGGCGTAGACGGGCCTCCTCGGCGACTCACGGTGGAGCTGCGCCACCTTAACGCTCGCTCGCTGCCAGCGAGGCCAGCTTTGTTCAAACTGACAGGAATTGGCAGGCAGCCATTTTGTTCGCAAATTTACATAAACGCCAAATGGTGTCTGTTTCCTGTAGGTCTTCTAGAATTCTCTTTAAGCAGAGCTCTGTGTGTGTGTGTGTGTGTGTGAGCTTCATCAGGACACACTCCTCATCCCTGTCGTGAAGTCGATGAGCTTCACACTGATGCATATGCGTCGTGCCGTAGCTTATTTTAGCCGGATTATTCCGTGACCGCATGAAACAACGAACTGTCCTGCATTTCATGCTTTACTGCATCATTTTTGTGAGTGAACGTCCACAAACCTGTCCGTTCACACTGCAACCACAAGAAAGACATGAGAAATTATTTACTTTTCATTTTGAAGGATCTTAGATTTTTTTTTTTTTTTTTTTTTTGCATTTCATGATGCATTTCAGAAAAAAACAATTTAATAAAAAAAAGTATTTTAAAATCTGTTTTGGCAAAAATGATTTAAATTACGTTTATTAATAATAATTGTTTATTAATAATGTTTTTTTTTATTGTACTTCCTTTAGCTTATGCTGAACTAAAATAATAATAAAAAAAAATTAACAGTATTTTTTCAGATCCAAACCGAAGCATTAAAGAAATGAGAATATTAGGTGAAATGTGCTTAAATACTGTAGTTGAGCTAATATAATTATTTTAATGATTATGATGATTTGGAATTATTAGTTGTTGCAAATTATATAGCAAATCTCAAATGCTTAATTGTTTATATTGTCGCAAAATATAAACTATAGATTGCCTGGCTCTAATCTGATAAATGCAGCTATAAGGCATGAATATATTAAGATATTATATACGTTAACATCATTATTTTCATCAAAGCCACTTTGAAACAATGTGTATTGTTTAAACTGCTATATATTAAAATAATTATACTTGATTTATTTATTCGAAAGGAATATTTATATGATGTGTTTGTAGATAAAAGTAACTTTTTTGAAGTGCTATTTCATGGTGAGAGCGCCAAAATTGCATAAAAAACAAAAAGCACTTCTATATTGTGTAAATGAACTGTATATTATATATTATTATTATATATTATTTATTAAAATGGATTTATATAACTAAATAAAATGTATTTATTTTAATTTATTTTAAATATATTACTATATATTCAGATTTTTTTTTTGTATTTATATTTTATTATATTATTATTCCCTCTGGTTTTTTTTTTTTTTTTTTTTTTTTTTCCATTTTGGAACATCCTGATTTTTTTGTTGTTCTGGAAAAAAAAAAAAAAACTTTTTAATTTGCACATTTATATATTTTGGGTGAAATACTCCTTTAAGTGAATCCTCCCCCCAGTTTTTATAACCATTTTGCAGATAAATCTCAGCTTTTGAGGGTGAAATGTGACCTGGACTTCTGTTGTTTTTTTTTTGTTTTTTCATGAGATTTGTCCCAAAAGTGTGAAGGTCCGTCATCATTATCTGTTTCTCTTCACGTGGAGAACAGCCGAGGTGCAGAGTTCACCATGAACCAGTGTTCCTGTAATAGTCATCTCATTATTTCTAAATAACATCAGGTGCACAAATATTTAAACAAGCATCTGTGAGATGAGAGGAACTCATGCAAATATGAAAAGGCCCTGGAAATGAAGGATTGTGGGATGCGGGCGGGCGGCTGACATCTTGGCACATTGAGCTGATCAATTAGTCTAATCACACCAGTGTCAGCGCTGAGGTTGCATTAATATTCAATTAATGGTCTGAATCCCTCCTAAAGCTTCTAGAGCCTTCTGGTGCCGCCTCGGAGCGGATCCCACACCTCGCGCTCCCATTGGCTGCTGGGCATTTCATCGCCATGGAAATACCAATTGTGTTGACAGCGCAGCTCTGGTCGGAGCATGTGATGATTGCTGGCCACGGGCTTTGACCGATGCTTCCAGGGCCCTTACTGACCACAGACACGTTTACCAATAAAACCCAACTCGCTTTATTCAAGAGAAACCCGTGCCAGAGAACCAAAGCTACAAACACTGTCTGTGTACTGTTTTTCTTCTCTTCCCCCCTCAGTCTTCTCTCTCCCCCAGAGCAGTTTCTCCTGGAGCAGATGGATGTTGTTGAGGCTGTTTGTGTGAGTGTGTGTGTGTGTGTGTGTGAGAGAGAGAGAGATTCCAGTATTCAGCTTTTCCAGGTCAGGGAGGATTTGGTTCTGCCTGGCTGCCTGGTTTGGCCGTTTAATACGGTTAATTAGTTAACGTTACTAATATGTTATTTTAGGTTTTAGGTTGTTGGGCCCTTGACCACTTTTTTTTTTTTTTTTTTTTTTGCAAGGCTAAATAAAAATAATCAGATCTATCTATTCAAAAATGGGTTATTAAACTAAAACTTTTTTTTTTTTTCATTTGAAATAAAATTGTGCAATACTAAAATAGTATTAATGCAACCTCAGCGCTGACACTGGTGTGATTAGACTAAATTAATTGAGCTTATTTAATTTTCATAATTTGAATTTAAAAAAAAAAATGTATGCATCTAAAAACAGAAAATGAAGAAAAGAAAACAACTAATGAGTTTTTAATTTTTTTTAATGTGAAATGTGAATATATAAAATAATAACAGCAAACTATTAAAGAGTCTCAGTGATACTGAAATAACACTGGTTTGAAATAAAATAAAAATATTTAAAACTTAAACTGATTTTATTTAATATTTTAAGATTTAAGATTTTATATATTTTAGGTAGTTGCCAAGGATTTTTTCATTTTCATTTAGTTTAACTTGTACTAATTTAATGAATACTGAATTAAAGAAAAAACATACTAAAATAATATTTATTTAATATATTAAAAATAATTAATTTTGTTGTATTTTTATTAAAATAATAATGTTTTGATAATAAAAAAACCTACTTTATTTCAACTAATTTACAAGGAAACCATTTAAAAAAAAATTGAGAAAAAATGTATTTAGATTAATTTAAGTAATAAATAGAAAAAAATCTATTTAACTTAGATTAATAAAATTTAATTTGAATATTTAATAATCTAAATTTTTTATTTATTTAGATTAATTTAGTTTGATGTTTTAAAAATAACTTTTGTTATTTGAAAATATTTTTTTAATTTAAATTATTATATAAACTTTTATTTAAGCTACTTATCATGGAAACATTACTCATTTTCATTTAGTTTAACTTGTACTAAAATAACTTAAATGGAAATAATTATAGACTCTATAGACATATAAAAAAATAATAAAAATTACCAAAACTTTAACAAAAAATAAGAATAAAAATACAGTTATTTTAGTTAATGTTTATTTCAAGCAATGAAAATGTTTATTTATTTTGAATGATTTTAATTAATGGTAATAACCGTGGTTCATACTTCTTTCAGAACTAGTGTTGTATTTATTTCTGAATACAGCTACCAAATACTGAAAAGCTTCCATCCATAAACATGTATTTATGTTCTGGTATAAGCACACATGCATGTTTACTGTCTGAAAGATGATATACGACAGACTTGTGGTGTTTTATATAACGCTAATTATAATGACTACAAACCCGAAAGCATTTTCAGAATTTAAAGATTCCTTTTTTCTTTCTCAAACGAGGACGTCTCCAGATATAACATAAAAAGCGAATGAATAAATGAAAAGCTCTGTCTTTGTCTGTGTTGGTGTGCATGTGAATGTTTGTCAGATCTGTGCCGTTCAACCTCTGGCCTTCCGAGAGCTCCACCATCTGTTGTGCTGTAAAAGTGGAGCACGTTCTGCGAATCATCTTCTCCTTCACACCAAACATCGTTTTCTCTTCTGTAATCCGCCGCTTTCCTCTCTTTGTCTTGCAGCTCCTGCATCGGCCTCCTGAAGAAGACGAACGGATGAAAGATTCATGAAGGAGGTGAATGTTGGGGCACAACGAAACGAGCCGCTGCTCCAAACACTCGTCTCTCTTTCACCTGTGGCCCACCAGACGGCAGAACCGGTGTGTGAGCACAGACAGCACCAGGTACCGTGTGTGTGTGTGTGTGTGTGTGTGCAGACGGGTCCCGCAGGGCGAGGCTCTACAGCTGTAGACAGACACTGAATTTGCTGCATCTGCTGTCCCCACATCTGCAGACTGGGCCGAAGACACATGCTCTGTCTGTATCTGTCTGTCTCACTGTGTGTGAATGCACACTTATACTGCCAAAGGAAAGGCCTGACTGCAGTTTAAGCAGTGAGCCCCAAGAAGCAGTGAATTTATAACAGCTAAGGGGCGTTGTTAGGTACGAAACACAGAAGCGGAGTAAATTCACTGTAAACCACAGCTTCACAGGGTTATTGCTTTTATAAAACGGTTATTCCATATACGCAGTAAGGTTTCACAGAATAAAACAGAGCAAATAAAGTGTAATGATAATAATAAAAACAGTATCCTTCCGCCAAACAATGTAGTTCCTCAGAAACTGTTGTGGTTCCAACAAAGTGTTTTTCTTGAGAAACACAGAAGTAAACAAAGGTGTTTTTTGTGTTGTTTTTTACAGCTTCGTTCGTGGGTGGGTCAGTCAGTATGAATGAACGGAACTATCTGTTATATAATAATAGATAGTACATTGGTATGACATAAATGATACATTATTAATATTTTTATTATTATTATCTGTTTGTTTTTTAATGCATTTGGAAGATGTTTTTGTCCAGTGTGAATTTTGTTGCATTAAAACCATTCTAAAGCATTATAGGAAAATTAAAAATAATTACAAATATTAATAAAAACTAGAATGGCATCTTAATGATACTAAAATAACACACTGGCAACTCTGTTGATCTACAGGAAATATCATAACTGTAGTTTCCATAAAAATGCTGTAGGATTTTGTTAATTTTTTTTGGTAACATCATATTTTCCACCTTCACAATACATACACACATACATGCATAAAATGTAAGTAAATAAATAAATAAATAGATCATAAATAAATAACAATATTTAAATAGTATCAATATAGTTTATAATAACTTGTTTTTTAATTAATAATTGAAGTCTTTCAAGTTATTTTACTGTTGTATCCAGTATCAATACTATGCAAACATAAAAAAAAATTCAAATATAAAAATAAAAGCTAATTCAAAATATTAATAAAATTATAATAGTATCTCAATGATACTAAAATAGCTCTGCTGAACTGCAAGAAACTACCATGATAACTGTAGTTTTCACAAAAATATATACTATATATTTTACATTTTTATTTATATTTTATATAACTATTGTGGTTTTACTCTGTAACGAACATTTTCCACCACTGCCATCAAAAACCTACTGATATCAGTTATGTGTGTAGTTATGTATAGTTACTATATAATATTTAATTTTAAGTATAAGTTATAAGTCCAAATTAAAGCTCTCTCTCTATATAAACTTACAATGGTTTTAATGAACAATATTTAAAGTTGTAATTATTTTAGTATTGCAGTATTCATTTTGTTAACACAAAATAATAAACAATTTGATGTTCATCACTTTTGAAGACACTTATACAAAACGACTTACTGAAGACAAAGAAAACATTTTGTTCAATAAATAAAACAATATATATATATGTGTGTATTTTAATGTTTTTTGTTGACACTTATACATAGCGACTAGGGTGAGATCTACAATAGCTGTTTCCATCATCTATTTGTTTTTTATGCGCATTATGGAATATTGCATAAAATTTTTTGGATGGAAATGCCAAGATGCACATACATTCTTAAAATGTGCACAAGTAGGTTTGTGTTTTTATCTGTTGGGTAAAATTTTTAACACATTTACTGAATAAACTCCACCATGCTCGTCAAAAAATCTCATGTGACCGCACGATGGGACGGGATAACTTGACTAGCAGCGGACCGATCTCGTTCACAGCATCTAAAATGTTGTTTTGGTCATTTTGAAATATTCCTGAGCAAAATTGATCTGGCTTACACGACTGAGTGATGCATTTATTG